>NC_141990.1:71630914-71786192 GCF_049901715.1 Pseudonaja textilis
TAAATCATTTGAACAAGGGGTTAATATACTATTATCAAATCTGCAAATGACACAAAGAAAGAGGAGGAAAGAGTGAACATCTTCGAAGATTCAGGAGGAACTTGCTAGGCTAAACCAATGGACAAAATAGTAAGATGCATTTAAAAAAGAACAAATACAAAATCGTGGAAAGGATCAAGATGTCTTGGTGGGTCAAGTTGTACATGAACCAACCAGTGGTGGGATTCAAGTTTTTTAACTACCGGTTCTGTGGGTGTGGCTTGGTGGGAGTGGCAGGGGAAGGATACTGTAAAATCTCCAGTCAGAGGTGGTATTTGCTGGTTCTCTGAACTACTCATAATTTCCACTACCGGTTCTCCAGAACTGGTCAGAACCTGCTGAATATCACCTCTGGAACCAACAGTAAGATAGACCTATAAAAACAAGTGAACCAACAAATACAATCCCAGCTGGCATGAGCAAAGTGTGTTTTCAGGATCAAGAGTCATTTTTCCTCTTTACTGGACATCGGTTAGATTGCATTTCGAATACTGCAGCCACTTCTAAGCATCTCACTAGTGGAGCATGTGCAAAGTATAGCAATTAGGGCTTGGAAGGAACACGATCTGAGCAATGAGTGGAACCACCAGGTTTGCTTATTCTTGAGAAAATAAGACTATGGTGGGACATAACTATCAACATATATTAGAAGGCTGTCTTGTAGAAGATAGAATTACTCAGAGTTGTTTCAGAAAGCAAGACAAGAAAGAATGGATTTAAACTAAAAGGGAATATTGTAAGTTTTAGGTCCACGTCAAGAAAACAAATGGCAATGACAAGAACCGTTCAAGTGAAACAGACACCTTGGGAAGTAGTGGAAGAAGTATTTAGAGTCTGGATTGGCCACCTGTCAGTTGTGCTAGAATAATTGGGTTGTTGCACTGGGCAGGGGGTTGAATCAGATGATCTCCAAGATTCCGTCCCACCCTTGCATTCTATAATTTTATATTGTTAGACCTTGTTAGTAGTTGATTGAATAGAAAAGCGAAATATGAATGAAATAATTCACCCAAGAAAGATGAAGGTGTAAAAAGTAAGTATGATGTCTTAGACCTTGATTCACTGTCAATCAAGATAGCTTGGAGAAAGGTTGATTCTAAATGACACCAGTTAAAATCATGGGATGAGAACACAACAAAAGTTTCAGAAATAGTCCTCTGATCTTCCATGTCTATGATGATGGAAGATAGTAGTGATTCAGATAGTAGTGTGTATGTGATAGAGAGATACTAAAACGTCCCTGTGTAAATCTAAGTAATCTGCTAGGTTGATAGTGGGAGCATGCACGCTCCTTCTTGCAGAGTTTTATTAATCCTGTTAGTGGATTAACTTTATCTTTGTGACAAATTGCTTTTTTTCATGCTTCTTACAAGCTAGCTTTCCTGCTGATTCAGCATGTAGCTTTTAGTTCTTCCTATTTTATTCCAATACATCAACATAGTGAATGCAACAATGTGCCATACAATGCAGCCAATCAAGTTTGTAAAGAGGGCAAATGATGTGTATTCATTGCTCAAACTCTGGATGAATATTTGGAGGCAAGGATGCTCTATGATTCTCTTCCTAAGCTGTTTTTCTATTATTTATGTTCAAAAAAGGACTTTGGTTTAAAAAAAGCATAACGGTGCAGGCACCCAATAGAAACAGACAATAATAAAGTTTCACTTAAATTTTATAGGATATGATTTTGGTTCTCTGTATCCTTCACTGAAAAAAACTGCCATTGAACTCTTTGAATCACTAAGTGTTTGAACTCTGAACAATTGCCTGTCAAAAGTTTGGAACACCCTGAATTTTAACAATATAACATTTGCCAGCCAAAATGCAACCTTTCATTTTTAAGTACACTTCCAAACACTTTTCCAGAAAAGCGTTACAATTTAACGACGGCAAAGGCTTGCTATCATCTCATTCACCTGTCAAAGCAAAGAGATTTATTCTGCTTCCCTGATATTCTAGCAGGTATTACCATTGTTTCTAGCTTTTTGAGCTCCTTCCACCCCATCACTGAAATCTGCACCCTTTCAATTCTTCTATTCCTGTACTTTGAAGCAAGGAAGAACAACTTTCTGTTCTGTAGCAGCCCTTGATGACAGCTTCTTTAGTTTCCCTCAAGTCCCTTTTCTGCCTGTTAGCCATGTTCTGCCCCGGGCTATCCAAGGGCAAGAGGGTGCAAAATATATATATATATATATATATATATATATATATATATATATATATATATATATATATATATATATATATATATATATATATATATATATCAAACTAGCAGCTGCAACTTTAAGATTGAAGCCTCCCCTTTTTAAAAATATGCATAACTGATATGGATCTTCAGTCATGCAGTCATCCTATCCAGGTTTTTTCCCTAGAATCAGGGATGAGATTCAGCTAGTTTGGACTGGTTTGGGCAAACCGAATGCTAAATTTACATCTAGTTTGCCGGACCGGTAGTTGAACCGGCTGGCAGGCCCCGCCCACCCCTCCCCCCCAGGAGTCTCCACGTGGCCCGTTTTGGATGCAGGTAAGTGTAGGGTCTGCGCAGAGGCTCTGGGAGAGCAAAAAATGGGCCTTCTGGAAATCTGGAAACAGGCCTGTTCCCAGCTTCTGGATGGCCTCCAGATCCTGGGGGAGGTTGTTTTTGTCTTCCCAGATGCCCAAGAGAAGCCTCCAGTCCCTGGGAAAGGTGGAAAATGGCCATCCTGGAAGTTCCAGAAGTCCAGAAATGGACCTGTTTCTGGCTTCTGGAGGACCTCCAGACCAGGGGTGGGATTCCAACAGTTTGCACCTATTCGCTAGAACCGGGTGTTAACATTCTAAGCAGTTCAGAGAATCGGTTGTTAGAAGAAATTACTGGCCTAATCCTGTAAGGAAGGCAGAAAGGAAACATTCTGGTGTTGCTTACAGAAACTGCCTCTCAGTTAACCCTCTTGGTAGGACTAGACTTCCTGTCTCAGGAACGTCTCTGGAGTTTTTTCCTCCTCCTTTGCTGGTACTTTGCTTGTGTGGAGTGACCATTCAAAGTTACAATGGCACTGAAAAAAGTGACTTATGACCATTTTTCACACTTACGACTGTTGCAGCATCCCCACAGTCATGAGAGGCCAGGTGAGGAGATGCGTGCCTCGATGTGAGTGATATTGAGTTGGCCACGTCCACTCAGGCACATGACCACCAAGCCACACCCACCAACTAAGCCATGCCCACAGAACCAGTTGTTAAAAAATTTGAATCCCACCCCTGCTCCAGACCCTGGTGGAGGCTGTTTTCGCCCTCCCAGAGACCCAAAGGAAGCCTCCGGACCCTTGGGAAGGCAAAAAACGACCCAGAAATTCTGATAGGCCACACTCACCATGGCCATATCCACCCAGCAACTGGGCAGCAAACTGGAAGCTGGGGTTTTTGAATCCTACCCCTGCCTAGAACCCTGCTTAGTATGAATTATTCACCATATTATACATCTTTTTCAGAACACACTCAATGTTGTTAATATCAATCTTAAAATATGCAGGCAAAACTGGTTCTAGTACTTCATCTCATCAAAACAAGAAGAGATTGGAAGCCTACACAAGAGAGATGGAATTTGTTTGTTTGTTTATTTATTTATTTATTTATAATATAGAATGTAGAACAAGAGTCTTCAAACTTAGCAAGTTTGAGACTTGTGGACTTCAACTCCCAGAATTCCTGAGCTAACATGACTGGAGGAGGAATTCTGGGAGTTGAAGTCCACAAGTCTTAAAGCTGTCAGGTTTGGAGACCCCTGACATAGAATAACAGAATTGAAAGGGACCTTACAACACTTCAAATAATTGGCTGTCTAATTTCTTCTTTAAAACTTCCAGTGTTGGAACATTTACAACTTCTGAAGGCAAATTGTTCCACTGATTAATTGTTCTGTCAGGACATTTCTCCTTAGTTCTAGGTTGCTTCTCTCCTTGATTAGTTTCCATCCATTGCTTCTTGTCCTACCCTCAGATGCTTTGGAGAATAGCTTGACCCCCACTTCTTTGTGGCAGCCCCTGAGATATTGGAACACTGCTATCATGTCACCCCAATCCTTCTTTTCATCAAACTAGACATACCTAATTCCAGCAACTATTCTTTATGTGTTTTAGCCTCCAGTCCCCTAATCATTTTTGTTGCTCTTCTCTGCACTCTTTCTAGAATTTCAACATCTTCTCTAAAAGTTATGCTTTCTTTTCATTGTAACTCTGGTAACCTCCCACAATGAAAGAAGGGATAAAAATACAATTTAAATAATCAAGTCAATAACATATATGCTTTCCAAAATTATCTGAAAACCCTGGGTAGGGAAAAAAAATGCAGTGTGGTGCAAACCAAACTATTTTCAAGGATTCTAATATCTATTCATTCTTGAAAAGAATTAGCAGCAGATCTGAAGGATCTACTTCTGCTTCCTGTTTACATAGATTCACATTTTTAGATTACCATCTCAGGAAGGAAGAGAGGGAGGGAGGAAGGGTTACACAGGCAGCAATCAAAAGCACTTGAGTAAGAGCAGCTGCATTTAGAAGAATGGGAAGTGACTCTGTCACCAGATTGCTCTTTATGTAGTGTGTGAGTGGTATAAAAAGATTTAGATGGAAGCCAGTATAATGAAAATTGCTACTTTAATCAATTCAATAGAAGGTGAGTCTTGGATTTCAACCTAGAACTGAGAGACCTAAATTTTAACATACACACCTGAGCTAAGAAAGTAATTGGGAAATGCTAAGATCATCAATATACCTCGACCTAATGCCCCATTATCTGTAATGCTTTGTGGGAACCCAGATAATAGGGTTCATCCTGATTTACCTCAGAAGCTATCTAAAGCAGCAGCCTCCAACCTTATGGGCACCAGGGACCAGTTCCATGGAGGGTGATTTTTCCACAGATCATTGTGGGTGGCAGGGGCAGCGGGGGAATCACATTTTGTTTGGATCCCACATGTGCCCGGAAGGAGCTTCACTCACTTCTGCAGACCAGGGTTTAGGGACACCTGGTCTAAAGAACAATTTGGAAAGCAGGTAAATATAAATACTCCCTTAAGTTGGACTCCTGGTGATCACATGGGCACTGACTTCTATACAGAAAGGGTTTTCAGAGCCTTCTTAGACCTGACCCTGTTTAGCTTTTTGAACTCAGTCACTGTTGATTAGGCACCAGATGTTTTTTTTCTCAATTTCCCAGCCCTAAATTAGAGTCTTGGGAATCCCTGGTGCCTCTCATTGAAGCAATAACTACTCAGTGCTGACATTGCTTTTAAGGATCAACTACGGTTGATTTGGAAAACAAAATGATTATTTCTCAAAGAAGCAGGAGAATTGGGAGGGGGGGCTATGCTGAGTCCCAGGGGCTGTAATAACAGTATATCTGGAGGTCACCTCAGAGAACAGGCAGAATGTTATCACTGCCAGCTCCTCTTTTGAACTGAGACTTGGCTCCTTATACTTTGACTTACCATGTCATTTTTCTGAGCTTGGTGATGATGGCCAAATTAGGTCACTTCCAGGTTTGGCTCTGATTATGCTACAGATTATCTCTCATCACACAATAATTAATCATAGAACTTTCACACGTCCATCACATGATTCCCAGGCAAAGAATGTGATGCTGACAAGCCTCAATATTCCATAGACACCTTCTAGCAGGCTCCCTGTCCTAAATTGCTCTTTCTCTTTTTTAAAAAAATTTTTTTTTAAAAAAAATATTTTTAGGAATAAAATAAATTCAATTTTGAAATAAACCTGTGGGGATCTAAAACAGCACAATTCTAGGTGCAGCTATGGGGTAACTCAACAAAATACAACAAGAATGCAGCCTGGATAAAGGAGGTGGATAAGAAATTAAAAAAGAAACTGAACTGAAAGAACTTGTCGTAAAAGCAGAAATGATGGAGAAAAGGACAAGGAAGATCAAGAATTGTTGAGCACCAGATGAAGATGAATTGCATGGCTTTTGTTTGAACCATCTACAACTACTCATTGCCAAGCAATTTAACCATATATTGCAGGGTGGTGAAATTGAAGATTGGTAAAAATCTGGTAATGTTTGCCTGATAATGAAAAACCCAACAAAAGGGGCAACATCATGCAACTATGAGCCCATTACCTGCTTACCAACATCTTTCACTTGCCAACTGGTAGCCAATGCAATTCAACAGCATCTAGTTCAAAACAAACTCTTTCCTTCTAAGCAGAACGGAAACCACCCAAACAGCAGAAGCATAAAAAAAAAATCAGCTCCTAACTGAAAACATGATTTTGGAAAACTGCGAAAGAAAAACAAGATGAACTTGAAAAAGCTTAAGTTGATTACAAGAAAGCATTTGATTTCCTGCTACATGATTGAATAATCCAGTGTCTAGAAATAACAGCAGTCAGTAGAAACATCAGAACATCAGTGGCACGATGGAAGAAACAGTTGCTAGTCAATGGTGATAGACTGGGAGAGGTTAATATCAATGAAATCACTATTACCATTACTGTATGTCATTGCACTGATTCTTATGTCAACATTACTGTCCAAGTCAAGCCATGGCTATCCCCACATCAAAAGCATACTTGCTATCCCACCTCCTTTTACATACATCTGAAACTGTGAGAAATACATCTGAAATAGAATCCCTCTTCAACAGTGGCCAAACATATATCAGCGCTAGCCAAGATGTTACAAGGGAGATTGGACTGGACACAGGCAACCTTACCATCTACATGGGAAAGCAGTAAGAACTGTAGGAATCAAAATGACCTATGGAAATAACAACAACATCTGGATGAAGAAGATCAGTACAAATACCTGGACATTTTTCAAGCTGGCAAGATCAAACATACTAAAGCCAAGAAAATGGTTAGGAATGAATTCATCGCGGGAGTGAAGGAGATCTCAAACTCCAAACTTAATGGAGTAAATATCATTCGATTTCAGTCATTAGATACACAGCTGAAAGAATGGACTGGACCCAAGCAGAACTAAAAGCCCTGACTAGGAAAATGAGAAAAATAATGACAATGAATCATGGCCTTCATTCACACAGTCACATTGACCAACTACTTATTAAGGAGCACAGGTGTGTACGAAATGTTACAGGTACACTTAGGAGTTTAAAAAAAGAGGGGGGGGAGGGGAGAGAATTGGAAGAATATCTGAAGGACAATGAAGACGATGCAATCTTGTACACTGTGAAGGATTATTGAATATCAGAGAGACCAAACTGGCTTACAAGGCTGACCAAATGAAGAATAGAAAAGAGACATGGAAAGGCAATTACATGGCCAGTACCAGTGGCGGATTCAAAAATTTTTACCACTGGTTCGGTGGGTGTAACTTGGTGGGCACCCTTTGCGCACGTGCACACATTTTGTGCACACACACACACGCCAAATGTGCACTTTGCGCAGGCGCATTCCAACTCACCTCTTGTAAGCCTGCACTCTCCCGGTCGCTTCAGCAGCTGCCATGCGGCAGTCTGCTGTGCCACGCAAAGCAGCTGCACTTCAAAAGCAGAGGATAAAGGTGAGTAGGGGAGCCCGGATGGGGGGCCCCACAGTGGAGAGAACCGGTTCAGTCTCAACTGCTCATCACCACTATTGGCTCGGCAGAACTGGCCCGAACTGGTAGAATACCATCAGTGGTCAGTACACAAAATGCTAGCAAGTGAGCAAGGATTACCTGGATTTCTGTCTTTATAGCTTTATAGTTATTTGCCCATAAAGACAGGAACCCAGTGAGTCCCTTCTTACTTCCCTGAAATCAACAACTTCCATTATGGGGAGCCAAAAGAGTAATTTCAATTTTACTGTTCTACAGCTTCTCCTTCCAATTTTTTATTTTATTTGCAAAATAATAGACAAATATTTGCAACTGGTGTACAGAAGATATGCGGAAGGGGTGGGACATTTTTTAAAATTTTTTGATTCTTTTGTTTCCTTTTTGGGAAGAGGAGAAAAGAGGTGTTTCTTTTGGCACAGACCAGGCCAAAGGATGGCAAGCAAGCACTAATTGGCTGATAGTTGTCTGTACGCAGTTTTGAAAGGAAAAAAAACGCAGCTGAATCTCAAGCCAGTTTAAAGTAGGTGTCTCCAACCTTGGCAACTTTAAGATTTGTGGACTTCAACTCTCAGAGTTCCTCAGCCAGCTTTGCTTGATCCACAAGTCTTAAAGTTGTCAAGGTTGGAGATCCCTGGTTTAAAGAAGGATGGTCTGGATATTGCCTATCTTGCTCAAGTTCAGAGGCTCCAACCTTGGCAACTTTAAGACTTGTGGACTTTTAACTCCCAGCATAGCTGGCTGGAGAATTCTGGGAGTTGAAGTCCACAAGTCTTAAAGTCGCCAAGGTTGGAGACCTCTGCTCAAGACGACATGCAACCATCATGCATAATAATAGCTATTAATAGCCATATTCTCCATGAATTTGACTAATCTCCTATGACAGCCATGTAGTTTGATGGCCCTCACTAATCTTGTGCTGTAAAATTCCAAAAATTACTTAAACACTGCATAAAGTGGTACTTTTTTTTCTCCCTCACAAATCTTAGGGCATATAGTATTTTAAGGAAAGCAATTGTCCTCTCTGCTTTGTTTGCATCATGCAACATTTTATGTCCTTGAATTATATACTCCCTTGCCTTTCTTCTATTGGATATATATGCACACAGGCAGAGAGAGAGCCATCAGCCTATTCTCTTTTTGGGTAAGCACTACCTTAAAGTACAGAAAAGAAGTAAGAAACAGTAAGCAAAATAAAGACCTAAGATTTTAAAAGTGGGGAAAGGGAATATACTGTAGCTAAATCTGGTTTATATCAAGCCCATTCATTATATCTCCCCATATTATTTTGTCCTTGCAAATCATCCTTAATTGCAGCATGTCCACTTAGGTGTCTCCCATGAATACTCTGTTCTGGCATTCTGTGCTATATGAGCAGAGAGAAAAGAAGGCCAGAGGGAAATAAACAAAAGGGCCAAGGCAGGAAGAATGGGGAAGTCTCTTCCACTATTGGATTTATTAACCTAAGCTCCACCTGTCGCTGAAATATACAACTTCTCTGGATTAAACTCTCTGATGAATTCATGGGCATGCTGGTGCATTTTTAAAATCTCAGCAATTTGGAAGTGGTTTGCCATCATTTTCTGGGTCCCATCCCTTCAGATCAGAACTGTCCTTCTGTTCTGTTTATCCTGGAAGTTTCCCAGCCAAACATTAAGAAGTTCTGACCCAGACCACTAAGCCACATACAGTTACTTGTCACTTTACCACTGGCTATCCCAAGGAATGGAGCCCTGGATTTATTTATTTTAAAAGACGGGGGCGCACATTCCATTTATGGCCAGATATGAGTCCTAGGAGTGCTGCTGAAAGCAAACACTAGGCTTGATAGAGTGGGGCGGAAGCTTGACCTAATATAGGCAGGTTCCTAATGTATCTGGAAGTGTCACTCAATGCATTACACCTGCGGTCACCAAACTTGGCAACTTTAAGACTTGTGGACTTCAATTCTCAGAATTCCTCAGTCAGCATGGCTGGCTGAGGAATTCTGGGAGTTGAAGTCCACAAATCTTAACGTTGGCAGGTTTAGAGGTCCCTGCATTATGCAAATGACTGTTTGCTGCAGTGTACGCTAAACACTTTCATGCTTCCTCCAAACACTGGGGAGAAAGTTTATATTTAGCATCCCTTTTGTGCTCTTCCTGAATCTTGGGTTCTATAACATCATTAAATCCATTGCCTTTAAAAAAAAACATTACAGTGATATTTTAGGGGGAAATATACCCAGATCTAATCACACTTGCCTCTATGAAAA
The DNA here is from genome assembly GCF_049901715.1 of Pseudonaja textilis. Lineage (NCBI taxonomy): Eukaryota > Metazoa > Chordata > Lepidosauria > Squamata > Elapidae > Pseudonaja > Pseudonaja textilis. The sequence continues at coordinate 71,640,765 of NC_141990.1, forward strand.
GAATAATGTCTGAATTACCTTTCACTTGGAACGGTTAACATGCTTGCAAATAGCTTTTAAGCATATTAACAGCAAGCTAATTTCCCCCTTACATATTAATTTGATATAATTAGTCTGTTTGACTTCCTTCTGAACCTCTTATTATATTTTATTTTATTTCCAGTCACTTTTTAATTATCAGATACAATACATTTTATTAAAATGTATTTCTGAATTAAGTCTTCCCAGAATTGTTATTATGTGAGAATGAATAATATTCAGATTTCTTTATATTGCCTAGAATAATAATCCTCCCTTTTTTGACAGTTCACAAAATTCAGATCCAATAATTCCTCTTTCTTAAAATACACACAAATGTGGAAAGCAAAAAAAATCCTCTTATAAAATGACACTCTTCAAAATGTCTTCTCAGATGTATTTCTTTCAAGATTTAAAAACTTGCAAAGCTTCTTGAACTGTTCAATGCAGCATAGAGAACGTTAGCTCTAAACAAACTGTCATTGATTCCACCCTGGAGAAGGACAACTAAAGGCAGCAAATAAATGAAAATACCTTGTTGCCCTACTTATCTGAGGAGGAAAAAGTTCCTTAGAGAACTGTTGATAAATACATTTACAGAAAGAAAAGTCCTATCACAGTTTCTCTCTTGACCATGTGTGAATTTGCTGAAGAGAAGGAACCTACAGAACCTAAATCTCCCCAGTCAAAACCTAACATTCTATGCCAATTTTGGTCAATCAAGAGCAGTGGTCACCAACCAGTGGGCCAGGGACTACTGGTTGACCATGAGAAAATTTTGGTGGTCTGCAGAGAAATGTCAACCCCAAAGCACCCCCCAAAGCAATTAATCCAGGCTACACGGGAACACAAGGCTACACCACCCACACGGCCCGTGGGAACACAAGATTTGCATTGCTTGCATTATGAACAACATGAGGTAGTGAGGGGAGGGGGAAAAGGGCAGAGTGGGGGAACTTGCCTCATTTGCCCCATGCACCTGGCCTGGCCACTGGGCTGTTTCTTTCTGCTTCTTATTTCTTCTGCTTTTGGCTGCATGCAAGGAAAGCAGCAAAAGTCTTTCTTTCTCTCCCCCAAATTCTGCCAGAAATGAGTCTTTGGGACCCTGCAAGGCATCCTGCTCCAAGAATCTGTGCTGGTGCGACAAGTCTCACAAAGATTAATTTCTGGTGGAGTTGAGGGGGAGAGAAAGAAAGACTTCTGCTGCTTCTGTTTTCCTTGCATGAAGCCAAAAGTCTCTCTCTCTCTCTCTTTTTCTCTCCCCCGAGAACGGAGCTGGAGACAGTATCCTGCAATCCCAAATAAAGAATGATTGATTGATAGGAAAATGAGGTGGGGAATTTTCCTGCAGACTTTTTGGGGGATTTTCCCAGGGTCTCTGGTCCATGGGATTTAAAATTATGAGTTTGGTGGTCCCTGAGGTCCAAAAGGTTGGTGACCCTTGGTCTAGAGTAGACCATTGGTTTTCAACCTTTTCTTCACCATGATCTCCTTTTAAATACCTTTTGTGCTGATGAACCACTAAGACTTAACTCAAGCTTTAAATTATGACATTTCTTCAAGCCCTTGCAGACCCGCTGTGGGCCCCTCAGGGGTCCACACACCACAGGTTGAGAACCATTGATAGACTATGTTGGCTGCAAATGATAGCCTTTCTTTCCCAATATGTATGGCAGCCAATGTATATTCAGGCTGATCTTGTCACTGCTGGATCTTATTTATTTCATGATCCATACAACATACCTACTCCACAATCTAGGATCTTAACTGCACCTCTCCTTCAGTGTATTGTTTTTTTCTAGATCTCTTTGAAGAATAATTCAAGTACTAACCAGATACAATTTCCATACATTATTGAATTGTTTAATCATAGCAAATGGTCACATCTAACCATTATCAACAGATCAAACTCTTATTCCATCTTCCATTATACATTGACATTAGACTACATAGTCAATTTGGTGTAGTAGTTAAAGATACCAGGCTAGAAACCAGGAGATTGTGAGACTTAGGCAAAAAGCCAGTTGACTGACCTTGTGCCAGTCACACTTTCTCAGCCCTAGGAAGCAGGGAATGGCAAACCACTTCCCAAATCTTGCCATGAAAACTGCAGAGATTTGTCCAGGCAGTCATCAGGAGTTAAGAATGAATTAAAAATGTGCATGCTTGGAGGGGCGGGGGGGAGAAGGGGCGAGGGAGAGAGAATATAGTGGAGAATTTTACCCAGTAAATCTTAGGAAAAAGTTATTGTGCTAATAATGTTGAAATCTGTGTGAAGAAATGAAAAGAGTTTCCAACACAGATTCTATACAGGTTAGAGATGATTTTGCCTGCACTAAAATTCTGGGTCGTTTCACACCAATTTCAAATCTTTATCTGAAGAACTCTAATTTTTGTGCTTTTACCAGTTTAAGTAAAGTATTTATATTTAGCTATTTCTGATCTCTTCTGATTGATGACATGGTGTTAAGGGGACCTACCTTTACAGTAAATTTGAACTCAAATACTTTGGCCAGGAAGACTCATTGGAAAAGGCCCTGATGTTGGCAAAGATTGAAGGCAAAAGGAGAAGGGGACGGCCGAGGATGAGATAGTTAGACAGTGTCATCAATGCAATGAACATGAACAGTGGATGATAGGAGGGGCTGGCATGCTATGGTCATTGGGTCATGAAGAGTCAGACACGGCTTAGTGACTGAACAACTAAGCCTTACAAAGGCTTCCCCTTTCAGTGATTCTGCTCCAAGAATCAATGTTCTGAGGAAACATCAATCAAAATCTTTGTTTTTGATTTTCTGGCAGTTAGAATCCCAGTTCTCACCAATTTATTTAAACTGCTTGCTTCAGTAATGTCTTCCTGGTGGAATTTAGAAGTTGCACGGATGCCTGGAAGTACTATTTTAGAAATACATAATTTTGATATTTGGAAGTGGAGACAAGAGGATAGGCTTTTTGTATTTTATATGGATGAGCTTTCCAGTGAAAGCAGACAAATGCCACGGAAAGGTATTATCCAGCCAACAGATCACAGAACAAATGAAACTCATCCATATAGGAAATTACATCAGCATGTTGCTTTGTTATAGAGTGAGAGAGTGTTCATCAGGGTCAGCTGAAAGGGAAGCATCCACTCAGACAATTGTTACATTAATTTCCCATGGCACCCAGACAGCTCTGGCAGGTTTAGAGTCGCACTCCATATCCAGGGGGGGAAAGGCCACATGGTCCATCAGGTGAAGTGCTAACAGTTCCATTGTTTTATTTTTAAATTCTACAGGGACCCTAAGAGATACATTTGAGAAAAGGCCGTGCAATGCAAATCAATAAATGCAAATAATCTGAGGTAAAACTACTTACTTTGTTAGTGTTATACAACACAAAAGAGAAAAAGAGAGACTTTGTTCATCTTATTGCTCTCTATTCCATTCCCCTGTACTTTAATCTTTATTTTTAAAAAAACTAGATGAGAAACATTGCCTTTTTTATTTGTTCAACTGCTATCTAATAGCAATGGAAAGATAGGATGCACAGCGATTACTCATTACCCAGCAATCTTGTTGTAGTCATCCATTTTATTTTTTTCACTCACTCACACACACATTAGGGATGATTGGAAGACTAGCGTAGCATAGTAAATACGCCTTTTAGATGATAAAAGGGATAAAAAATGTGCAAAAAGTTAAATAGTTTCAATAGCACCACAGTATGGGCATACGGTTTATGGGCTTATGGCTAAATAAAGTAATCTCACAAGAGGTAAACAAAATCAAATTGTATTTTTTAAAAAACAAGAAAAACATAAAACCCCAAATATTGAACTTCAAATGTTTATTTTAAATGTTAATAGTGTATAAATAATGTTTGTAAATAGTATTGTGTGCACTTTATTTTTATTTATTTATTCAATTTCTATAGCCACCCATATCCATTAATGACTCTGGGTGGCTTGTAATTAAAAAAAAATAGATATGACAAAAAATAGATACAATTAAAACAATAAAAACATTTTAAAATATAAAACATAAAAAACATCTAAAATAAACATACACAGTAGTCTATGTACTTGGCCATTTAAGAACAAAGCAGGAAACTGGGCCCCTTAGCACATTCATGCAAATTAAAAGTATATTACATCTTCAGAGTTATTTGGTTGCTTTAGGTCAGCCAGGTTTTGGGCACAATGATATTGAAGCAGAGATAGTCATGATGATCATGTGGCAAGAGAAAATTACAAAAGAAAATGCTCCAGGCACATCATAAGATGATTACTCTTTACTATAAATGGAGCAATCCCAGCTGGACATCTGGAAGACGTCTGGTGAACAGATTCCAAATTAAAACAAACAGAATATTACAATAAAAAATAATATCTACATGGACATGTTTGAGATATGATTAAAAGGCTGAAGGACATATAATTCCTGAACATGCAAGAGAAATAAAACTAATAAGTGCATATGTCACTTTATTCAAGTAGAATAATCTTCAAACAAAGTCTTTCTGCTTTCTGACCTTCCTCTCTTTTTCCTGTAAATGCCAGGCTTTAATCTGAGGCTGCTGGGGAACACTGTTAGCTCTGTGCCTCCCTCAATCTTGTTACTTGATTAAAATTACTTTTTTTTCCCTTCCTTCAGTAAAGGGAAGAATTGGGGCATCTGACTCTATGGTATAATAAAGTATATTTTTCCAATATTTGTTTTCTTATCTATCTACGAATATCTACGAATCTATATATCTATGAATCTATATATCTATATATATCTACGAATATATATATATGTTTTCTTAAGTTTTCTCTTAATCTCATCTGCCATCATCAGGCTTCTGTATTGTGTTCGTCTGTGAGTCAGACTTTTACAGTTGTTTCAGTTTTGGCAGATGGCAGATGAGATTCTGCCGAAACGTTGCTACAACTTTAAAAGCACTATAATGACATGGGAAAATACCTGAACAAAGCTGAATACCATACATATAAATACCCATGAAAACTTAAGATATATGTATGTATGTATGTATGTATGTATGTATGTATGTATGTGTATATATGGAGAGGGGGGAGAGAGAGGGAGGGAGGGAGGGAGGGAGAGAGAGAGAGAGAGAGAGAGAGAGAAGAACTAGACATAGTAGACTACTACATATACCTTGGCCAACAGATCTCAATGGAAGGTGATACAATAAAGGAAATTGAATGGCGTGTTAAGGCATTTGTCAAACTAAGGCAGGCATTTGGCAAACTAAGCATAATTTTCATGTACAACCTCTCCCTATGCCTGAAGAAAAAAGTTTTCGATTAGTGTGCGTTACCTGCTCTAACATGTGCTGGTGAAAAATGGACACTAACCTCGCAAAATCAATACAAAAGCTACAAATGGTGCAAAGAGCCATGGAAAGATACATGCTCAGCATTACAAGACAAGATAGAAAGACCTGCAAGCGAAAAAAAAAAGAATTGAAATGGAAATGGGCTGGTCACATAGCAAGAAGAACTGATGGTAGGTGGTCCAAGGCAGTCATAGAATGGATGCCATCTGATAAAAAGCATCCATGAAAGAGACCTAAAACAAGATGGATCAACAACATCAGCAAGTACTCCGGGCTCTGTCGGCAAAAGAAAACTCAGGACTGTATTGGTTGGAAACATGCGGAAGAGGTCTTCGTCCTGCAGTGGATAGACAATGGCTAAAAATGATGATGATGATGATGATGATGATGATGATGATCATGATCATGATCATCATCATGATGATGATCATGATGATGATCATGATCACGATGATCATGATCACAATGATCATGATGATGATCACGATTTTTCCAACTGAGGGGGTATGTATTATGAATTGTTGCAATTTGCATGAGACAATGTTCGTGCTTTTTGCGATCTGCTGGCTGGCAAAGGAACAATATTGACAACACACACATCCAGATCCTTGTGCCTGATTAGTCTTCAGTTTTTCAAATACCAACATGGCTGGGGCCAAACTGCCATCTCTCATTTGTTACATTGGTTAAAACCTTTGGGATTCAAAGACTCAACACTGAATATTGACATCTATCTTATCATCTTCATAAACTTCCATCGACAATGCATTCTGGTTTTCCTCCATTAGCACTAAATGTGACAGTCGCTCAGAGTTATTTCAAGATCCAAATCTGGTAGAAACCACATTTGCTAAAATATTCCTATTGATTGACCTTTCATAATGGAAATGTTCAGCATATATAGTTATACTAATTGGATTGCTGACCGTGTATCTTTTGCAAAGGATTCAATAGTCTGTAAAGAAGGAGAGCAGTGAAACCCATCCTATATTTCGTTTCCTCTTTGAGATTAAAATGTAGCTAGCAAAGTAAACAGTCTTCCTTTCTTAGTTATTTCAAGCTCAGGTGATATGAAAGGCTACTTAAGTTAAATGCAATATTGTCATTCCGCTTTCATACTTTTAAAATGATTTCATTTTCAGGAGGTGGGGTAGAGTCGGGAGAAGAAAGGAGAAGATCTTAACCTTAAGATCTTTGATCTTAACCTCCTTGAATTCAGCCATGGAATTGCCAATACTATTTGTGCATTATGTAGTGTTCTCTTCATAAAATCTGAAATCCTGAAAAATCAGAAAAATCTTCAATATATCCAGATGGCATCTGAATACTGTATATCTCTATATCTATCCATATCTATATTTCAACCTCCACATAAACATGTAGAAGATTAAAAACAGGGGCAGCAGGCATAATTCTCCTACCTTCTTTTTATTTGTGGGGGGGAATCTAAAAGGACTCATATGGACAATAACCAAATATAGAAGTCAGAATCATGCATATGTACCAGGCCTCATCAGATTTCTGACTTCAGTTTACGAATGCATACTAAATGCTAAAACCTGGTTAGCTAGTAGTTGGTAGCAAAAACTTCTGGGTAATTGTTGCTGTCAGCATGCAATTGCTGGGAGGTTTGCAATCCAGAATGATACTTCTAATTCATAGCAATGTATTCTCTCTATATTATAGTTTTGGAGGTTGGACTGAATGACAGGAAATGAAGTACATCAGTCCTTCTGCATTTCCTCTGAAATTCTTAGGTCTTCCACGGGGCCACCTGAGCAGACAGCCAGGATGGGCCATTGTTCAGCTAACTAATGGCTCAAATATGAAAAGGCATCTATTTGGCTCCAATTATGGCCAAGTCAATAGGGAGCTTTTTCATAAAGCAGCTCTGTGACATAAACATTTGATGTTTACTAGAAATTCAATTCAATAAGCACCAGTATTTAAAACAAACAGAATAGCAGAGGTGCATTAAAGTAAACAAAATGGATTAATATCGTATCAGATTAATAAAGACTTTGAATCAGACACGACATGACCTGTATCGGAAGCTGAAGGAATTATAGTGATTAAATTGAATATAAGCCAAAATGCTGCCTGGCTGCATTATTAAACTGGAATGAAGCAGCTGGAGCTAGGACACATATGACTTCATAACAAAAGACAGAAGCAAATTATATCGAATGAAAGGGAGGAGGAAAGAAGGACTTTTGCATTGCTATCAGCTCCTGTTTCAACTTGAGGAAAATGCAGATAAGTAGTTTTAAAAAGCTTTGGCCCCTGACGTTGGGGTGAAATCCTGCACATTATGTAGCAGCAGAGTTCCCACATCCAGCAAAAAGGCTTGTCACATTTTGAAGTATACAAATTACCATCAAAACAACCATCCACCACCCAAGGAAAAAGACATTCAGGTCAGAGTGTGAAATTACCTGTGATTATTTCCCCACTAGCAGTTTGTTGTTGTTTTTTCTACAGTCATCCAAGCGTTGTTGTGTCAGGAATGGGGACAGGCTTTACACTTTAGGCACAGCTTGTTTGAGCGGCCTGATTCCTGGCATGCTGTGGCCCAGTGCTGGTCCACAGACCAGAGGGTGGAGACCCCTGTTCTAAGTCACTAACGGAGAAATGAGCTATAACAAATATAGCTGTCATTTCTAGGAATAAACACCCAGTATTTTTTGCAATCTGGTGAAAATTAAGTATATGAATACAGATGTTAGTGCTTTTAACTCCCAGAAAGAATCAGGCCAAGAATTTCTTAGCTGTGTGGCCCTTTAAACTTTCCAAATTTCATTTATTTCTTTTTAGAATTATATCCAGCCTTTTGTTTGTATGAATCCCGGCACTGGGTTCTCATTATTAAAGTTCAGCCGTATTTTTATTTTTTGAAATTAAAAATGGGAATGGAAAGCCTTTGGAGCAAACTTCTCCCATTCCTACTTTTAAACTCCACAAAACTGTGAAAAAGAGCCTGACATTCTCTTGAAAAAGACGGTTCTCACTATTGCAAAAATTTGAGAAGTTAAGGTTGGAGAAGCTTACCTCCTCAAAACTGATCACTTGATTGTTTTCTACTTCCATACTAGACATTCATTCAAGGCTTCTCCACTCTTACTATAAGAGTCATTTCTCTATAGCTACAACTGTATCTATAATTGATCTATTTTCTTAATTATAAATATGGTTACTTTCTGTTAAAAATATGGTTAATTGTCAGCAGAGCTTAGTGTTTTCTGCATTTTATAAATTATCAAGAGAAAAAAAATAATCCCTGGGTAATAAAAATTCTGTTCCACAAAGAGCTATGTTCTGTAGCATGCATAAATTGAGCAAACTGACACTGCATGATTACCAGCTTTGCAGAATTAATTTTGTTAAATCCAAACACAGCTGCTTTTATGGAAAGAAAAGTACATGGGGAACGCTAAAAAGAGACCTACAATATAATCTGAGAACTCAAGGGAAAAATGTATTCTACCTTTAGTAACTGCTGGTCTCCTCCTTAGGGAACCTTACTACACTGTTATTATAGGTTTGCACTTGGCTGCCCTGCAAAGAAGAATGGGGGGAAAATTCTCTTGCTTGAGCATGATGCAACTCATGAACTAAGAGAAACAATTAAAACCAATAAGTGGACATTAGTTCTGGAAAGCATTCACTACAATCAAACACAATTCTGTCTTCAAGAAACAAATGGAACAGTCATCCATAGAGACTACAGAGTTTGCCTGGCTGTCTGCAAGGATGCAGCAGTAGTGAAGAAATATCCGGATACTATATAGCGGAGAGCAGGCCAAGCTCAAACTTAATAACTGATGCTATTGAATCTTGTAGATTACTGTACATGAAGGGAATTCTAAATTTGCTTTCCCATAATCAGCAAATGTCTTGGGCTTTCATTCTTTATCAAGGTGCCAATAACTTGTCACCAACTTCTTTAATATATGATGGCATCTTGCTCCTGGTTTAGATGGGATTGTACTCCTCCTAAAGGAGCAGAGGAACAGCTTGAATCCAAGTTGCAATTACAGATTCAATGATACTAGTTATTTTCCTGAACAGAGTTAACCTCCCAAAGAGATCCAATTTCTGACCCCTTTCCTGGTCAGATTTCTGTCACGCCATAAACATGGTGCCAGACTTAAAAACGGTTGAGAAGTTCCAATTATTACAGAATTCTAGTGCTAAAATTCTGGTTCTTTGTGTTAGAAACACATACAAAGTACAGACATTCAACACAGAGTGAATAAAATAGATATAACATAGGTCACAGAAGTATAGCACATGTAAAATGTATGTTAGAATATATAAAATTGAAACTAAATTACATTTACCTGCTATTGGGCCATATCGACATCATTTTCTCTCACCAGCATGAAGTCTCCCTCCGTACATGGTGAAAGACATCGTATGCACTGTAGGAAGTTATCACCCACCCCTCTCCTAGAAAAATGAAATATCCTAGGAAATATTAAAAAGGCAGAATATTTCCCCTAAAAAGAGTAGAAACTCAGAAGCAGAAACTCACCTCAGAAGCAGAAGCTCACCCACACCTTTGTTAATGGGTGGGCCATGAAGGCCTGGGCCAGAATATTTTACATAACAAAGATCTCCAGGTAGAGCTGTAATAGGAATTGCCCAAAACCCTTTCATTACATCATCATCCAGCAAGGATCAACCAAGCCTGGCACTTAGGACAGCCTATAGAGTTGCCCCTGCATGGCTCCAATCAGAATACAAGCTCAAATTCAAATCCCAACAGAGGGCATATAAGGGACTCTCAGCATCTCAGCCCTCCCTTCTTTTCCTTCACCCAACATCTTGAAGCATGTGATCATTCTTCTCACTTTGGAGCTCCAAGCCATGTGATCCTGTCCACCATTAAACCATCTTTCCAAACAGCCTTCATGTTTCCAGTGTCTTTTTCCCCAATTGGAACTGAATCCAGAAGGATATTTCTTCCAACAGTACTATAACAAAATTCTAGTGGAGCCATATCATTATTAAATAAGTTCCACTGGCACAAAACCAGTGGAGCTACAAACTTTAATTTCAAGGCATTTCTAAGGTAAAAGGTGTCCTTGAGGTCAGCTTTATTACTGGTTTTACATGAACACAACCATATAATTCATAGATCCTGGAGCACTGAGGAACCATTAGAGGACTGGAAAAGAGCTGAACTCTGGAAGTCTTAAAGTTACCAAGGTTGGAGACCCCTGGACTAGAAGACATCTAAGGTCCCTCTCAACTCTGTTCTTCTGTTGTTTTCTTGGCAACACTATAGAAATGGTTTGCCATTGCCATTTTCTAGTATGTTTTTTCAACTTCCTAATCTAGTCTTATTCCTACTTTTATATTCCCAATAGTTTAAGAGTTGCAGGCGCACCTTTTCCATTATCAACATAGCCATGCATGAAGTTCACCAGGAGAGGTTATTTTTTTTCTCTTATTTCCATTTGTTATGTATAAAAGACAAACAAGACATTTTTATTCTGATGGAAAATTAGTTTTCATTATCTTTATTACATTTATTATCTTTATGTATAATATTATAAACCAAATGGAATAAAATAAGCTAAAATATTGTGTAACATTTAATTAATACTGTATAAATAAAATTAGTTATTACTGTAAAAGCTCTTTAAAGAACACAGAAATAATTTACTAATTTTCTAGAACTGTTAAGCAAGAGAGAACCGAGTTGGTAAAATATGAAGGTTTTAAAATACTTACAGTTTAATGCAATTGTTATCAGGAAATGCATTACAGATCAGAGAGTAATTGCAATCAAGCTTCCCTGGAGTGGAGATCATGCCTGAGGTTTCCACTAAAAGGAGAAGGAACGAGATTACCGTCACTTCAGCTGTGCCTGGTATTTTAAAAAAAAGATGTAATTAAATCTTTGAGCCAATTGAATTAAAATAGGCAACAAAGGAGAATGTATGCCATTGATTTGCTTCTCCCGTGGGCATGGACATAGGCATCCTTGCTTCAATGTGTTATTAAATCTCTCCTTCAAAAGAGCAAGATATCAAGTATGGCTTATAGAAAGCTTTCTGGTTTGGGCATAAGGTATTAGTGAGGCTGCTGAGAAAAAAAAAAGTTCTAACATGTCTAAACTGAACAGAGCTTAGATCTGCTGTTTGCCTCTCACAGAACTGAGATCAAATATTGTGCAAAACATCTGCAGAATCTTGCTTCAGAATTTATTTCAATTAGCCCTTAAGTTATCCTACAATGCTTAGGAGCCCAAAAAGCTTTAGAGAAACTAGTTTATTGCTTGAAATCAGTATTTTGGGCAAGACCAATGCAATTAGGCTTCTCATGACATCAGGCCAGCTTCTAGGAATTGGAGACACATCTGAGAGAGAAGAGCAGAGATCTTAGGAACTTTGAACAATTTCCATGGGGTGCACATTGCAATAACCACAAATCAGCACATCATAAATCAGACAATACATTAACCCTGAAGACTTTGAATGCACTCAGCATGTGCCCATTGCCTCTGTGAACAGTCAAGCAGATGTCAGTCATTAAAAGTTGTCTTGCAGAGACATAGATCTCAGCTGTTTGGACCAGGCCATTGAGGCTCAGAAAGGGATTCTGAAATGTTTAACTAGCCTGGTATGTTTGATGCTGGTGCCCTCAATTTTCCAGGCATGATGCAATCTCTTGAAAATAATGTAATTTTTTTAAAAGATCATATTAACTTACATTACAATGTGTGTTCTTGGAGGATCACCTTGTCCCCATTTGAAAAAAGATGGCAATGCTACCCTTATAATATTTGAAGTCTGTTAACCATCATAAATGGGTGATGTTCCTTTTATCACCAAGGGAAAAATGTAGAAATTTGAGTAAAGTTTGGGCCATGATGCATCTTTGCTTTACCCCTTTGGGGACTAATATAGTGGAAGGGAATATAGAGTACCCTGAGGTACAAAACTGACCTTGTGTGATGTTATCTATCCTGATGTTACTTCATAATAGACACTGGTCAATAGTGAAGCAGTCAATTTCTTCAACAGCCTACATCTAGGAATTTAGCTGGATGCTGCCTTCAGATCTATGAAGAACATGTTGTGGCAATAGCTAAAATGTTGGGAGAGCAGAATGGACAAAAAAAATGACCCTAGAGAAAAATGCATACCTGTATTAGAGTAAGCAACCTAAAAAAAATAAAGAAGCCAATTTTGAAATAGCAACCTGAGATAGGAATGTTAACTGGTTAATAGGTCAATGAAAAGACAGGTGAGTTGACATTTGATGAACACTGACAAATGCAGCTGGAAAAGGTTAACAGGAAAACTTCCTAGTGGACTGGTCAGAAGAAACCCAACTTGTACATGTAACTGTCATATATAAAACATTCCTGTCTTCCTCAGTCCCTTGGCTAGAGTGCAGGATAGCAATATAAGTGTGCATGCGCCATGTTTAAGCAACTGTAATTTCATGGTTTAAGAGACTCCTGGTGTGCCATGCGTTCCTTTGAGCATTTCATCCCTCTATGATATTTCAAAGTTCACATCTGGAATAACATAAAAATTTGTTCCATGGATATGAAATGTACCTTTCAGCTAACTGAAAATCACAAAGCTAGCTGGAAAATTGTGTAACGCCTTCTGTGTGTGTAAATGGTTTGACAGAACTGGGGCCTCTGGTGATTCTGAAGGGATTAAGTTAAACTGAGAAGTTTAACAACCTCAGTGTGAGTTCAGAATTGCTGTCCTTCTCCATGAGCAGTATGATTGGCTTCACACTTTATTTGTTTTGGTGGCAGACAAAAGCCTTTCTCTCTTTTCCTGGGATTTAAAATTTTAACTGGGGGCGGGGACTGGCTGGTTGAAATAGTGTTTATGTTTCACAGCTATTGCAGAAAGATATTTGGGGGGGGTTATTTTATGTAGTAATAGGTGTTATAATGAGGAGAGAGACGGGATCATTTCCTTTCCTAGATGATGAGATTATTGCCTTTAGAATTCAGCGAAACAAGTCTTGTTTTCTCTTTTGCTTCACAATTTTATTAGCTGCAAATTAACAGAATAGCTTTATATTCTGCTGGAGAGCTCCTTGTTGAAGCAACTGCAGTCCTTCACATCCTATTTAAGTCTACTGAATCAAAAAGACAATCATTAGCCATTATTGTGAGGAAGCCAGGGTCCTATTACAACACCATACTCATACTACTCATACCTAGAACTACGTTGCCTATGGTCCGATCTAAGTATAGTATATAAAATCATACATTGCAATGTCCTACCTGTCAATGAATACTTCAGCTTCAACTATAACAATACAAGAGCACACAATAGATACAAACTCAAGGTTAACCGCACCAAACTTGATTGCAGGAAATACGAGTTCAGCAACAGAGTGGTCAATGTCTGGAATACTCTACCTAACTCTGTGGTTTCTTCCCCAAACCCCAAAAACTTTAACCTTAGACTGTCTACTATTGACCTCACCCCTTTCCTAAGAGGTCTGTAGGGGGCGTGCATAGGCGCACCAATGTGCCTACCGTCCCTGTCCTATTGTTTCTTTTTATTTTTCTTATATGTATCCATTTCATGTATTCATAACTATATTTATACTTATACCTATTGTCTTGTAAGCGATTGACAAATCAAATCAAATCAATAAATAAAATACGCTTAGTAGTACTGGGCTTGTTGTTTGGATGCCCATTCACATTGATGTCAATGGGCATTTGCTGGGTTCCTGCAGCTCAGTTGTATCACTAGCAGGCTCGTGTGTTCAAATCTTCTCTGGGAGATCTCGGTGCATAGAGCAGGAGTGATTGGATTCAGCAGGAGTGGCTTCTCCTCTAAAAGATATGTGACATTTTTAGATATAATCGAATGGGCTTGGGCCTACCAGCTATGTTAGACAACATATGCTGCACAGAGAGTGGCAACTCTCTTTCCAATCATTCTGAATCTCCTGGCAATTTCCCATGGTTGAAGGACGGTGCAAGATAAGCTCCAGAGCTTGTCCTGTAACCTCACATTCATTTACAACCCTCAAGTAGCATGGGTGATACTACTCCATAATCAGGGTCAAAGTAAAATTCAACCACCCATTTGCTTCTTTGCATGGAATATACTGGAATGCCATATTGCTTCTTGTATCACACAGTGAAACATCTTGAGATACATCTGCATATTTGTCCCCTGCCTTCTCTAAATATCTTATTTATACTCATTGCATTAATATAATAACTTGGAAGAATGTTCTAACTTCTAAAAGATCTTTAAAGCAAGACAATATAGATTCAGCTGAGCAGATTTAGCAAAACACATGTTCTCCTGTATAATGTGTATACTCGTGTTACTTCCTTTTCAATGACTGAAAATCTTTGGCAATTAAATATTTGTACTACTATTATTTATATGCTTTACATATTTTAGGATGATACCTCTTTGTAAGTATAGTTTTTTCCCCCTCTGAGTCTGAAATCTTGAGAATGGCTTTAATTCAATAGATGCATTTTGTCCTCAAGCACTGAGTGAACAAGATATCTAAGAGGCATAAGACTGTGCATGTCGGAACCTTCTGCAAACTCCCCCAGCATCTAACTTTGTGTTATTAAAACCCAATTTGCTCAGAATTTCATGTGAGTGCAATACAAATGATAACAAAACACTCAGGTACGCGTTTCAGACTTTCAGGGTTGAGGGTTATAATATTTAATAATAACCCACTTAATATTTAATTGCTCAAATGCTTTCTTTGGGTTTAAGGCACAAGCCACGTTTTTTAAAGTCACTTGCTACTTGGCACAGGTTGAACTGTGTTTTTTCCAATCAATCATATACCTGCTTGCCCTTAGCTAAATAGAAGTCAACGTTGGCAAAGTAATTCCCACTTAAATCTAAAGCTCAGATTGTGAGATTGAAATATGAAGATATTGGGAGGGCTTTATACCTCCTGTCTCTCACGCCAAGACCTTTTTACCTGATGGAGAAACAGCCGATAAAGCATGAGATTCGATATATTTGCTCAGGGTTTGAAAGTGGCAGTGTGAAGTCCACAGTATGGGTTGACCAACTGAGTCATCATCAATAGCCTCTGGGGACAGGCATCTAAGCAAAAGCACAGAAATGTGTCACGCTTTTATGCCAAGGAAATAAGAGCAATGATTTAGCTTCCATACACAACACAAGAATCCACTTTAGCTTTTATGAGCTGAATAAATTGTATTTGTGCCCTGACCACTAAAAAAAAAAAAAAAAAAAAGGCTGGTTTGCTTTCAGCACGTAAGAAGATGAATAAAAGTAAATGCATGGAACTAACATTCTTTTCCCCAGTCATATTTCTTGTTGAACATCATAATCTTTGAAATGGCATTTAGCATACAGTCTACTCTTAAAATTCCCTCCATTAAGAAAAAGAGGATGACACTTTTCAGATGTTGTGGCCAAAGTGCAGAAGCTACTTTCCTGTAAGTTCATTTCTTGAAACAGCAATTGTATTTAATGGCTTACAGCCTTATGAGCAGGGTCATACACACAGATTCTTAGTTCAAATGGTTGGTGGGATAAAGATGTAAGTAATTAGCTCTCATTTATCATATTGTGTCACTCTCTTTAAAGAATCTTGACAAGAACATTTATGTCTCTCTTAATAGCAAAGGGAAACTTTGGGCTCCCGAACTCCTGACTCCGATATAAAGCTAAAGTCATGCCTTTAGTGAGACAGAATGGTTCCAGGATGAGTTTTATTATCCAGTCATCCAGCCTTATGCATTAAACTGTATGAGGGGTTCAGACACTGATATGCTCCTTGCAAAGTTCTCATTTCTTTCCCCACCGTTTCTTCCTGGGGCCAATCATTTTGCCTCAGCCTACACCCACCTCACAAGGTGGTTCTTGTGGGGAAAATAGGAGGAGGAAGGAATTTTAGGCATATTCATTGCCTTGAGTTATTTTTAAAAATAATAAAAGCAGGTTATAAATAAATGGGAAAAAAGAAGTTTGGAAAATTTCTGTTGAGAAGGAAAACTGCTTCAGAATGCCTTTTGACTAAATTAGGGCCAGATGCCAGCAGGATTAATTCCCCATTTGGATGGGATTCCCAGTATTGAAACCTGCCCTGCAATTATTCTCATTATTTCCTTGTTATTTCCAAAGGAATTTTCTTCTTTCCTTCCTTCTTTCCTTCCTTCTTTCCTTCCATTCTTCCTTCCTTCCTTGATTTCTTTCTAGTCTCCTTTGGAAGTCAAGGTGTGTGCTCTTATTATTATGTAGCAGCTACATTTTCTTCTCTCTATTTCTCTCCCCCCCCACCCCCATTCCAGTGGTAAAATTGTAAAAATGTCCTTGTTATGAGAAATGTCTTTTTGAGAAGCTCATGTTCCAGGTTTCCTTGGATATACGGGTATCCTGATAACAATATTTCAAGGAAATAAATGTAGTCAGTTGGCTGTATGCCTTAAAAGCTCCTTTTATTTATTTTTTAATTCTTTTAGTTTAAACTTTTATTTTTAGTTTGTAACATTCCAGATTGGGGTTTTTTTTTTAGAGCAGGTATGTTTTTTTAACCCCTTTAGAAAGCCAGAAGTTTTATTTCTAATGCTATTGTTTATAGGGATAGATTTTGCATGTTTTCTAAGCTGAACGCTACAGCATGAGCATGTTTCATGAACGAAGAGACTAAGAAGAAAAATCTTCTAAGAGGGGTCCTTGGTTGCTCTCTGAGCTTGGTTGTTTTCTTGTAGGTGTTTCATAAGTGACATCATCAGTGGTGTTTTGGAACATTGCCTGATAGTTGCAGCATCTCTGACACTAATTCTCACAGTCTACGATTAGAGAGCTATTGGCAATGGCAATAGCTTTTGTGATTTGTAACATTTAGAGGTGGCACAGTGGATAGAATGCAGTACTGCAGGCTACTTCTGCTGGCTGGCTGCAATTTGGCAGTTCAAATCTCACCAGGCTCAAGGTTAACTCAGCCTTCAATCTTTCCGAGGTGGGTAAAATGGGGGCAATATGCTGACTCTGTAAACCACTTAGAGAGGGCTGCAAAGCACTCTAAAGCAGTATATAAGGCTAAATGCTGTTGCTATTGTTGAAGATAGAGATGGAAAGAGAAGGAATCCTGCAAAACTGGGGACTTTCAAGGCAGTAATAGAGATAGTAGCAGTTATGGTAAGGTTGAAACAAGCTGTAAGTGGACATCTAATATGAGAGATTGCCTTAAACTGGGCCCTCACCCAAAGAAACGGCTCTGCTTCTGGTCAGGTTCCTTGCCAGGGAGCAAATTCTTTGTCTTAAGACCATTTGATTTTTTAAAAAAAAATTCACTCAATCCATGCCAACATTTGGAGAGGATCCAAACAATCATTTTATTTTCCAAAGCTAACAGGTTATAGGGATTAGGCAAGCTCAACAGAGAAAGATTTACAAGCAATAAGAATACAAGATAATTCTAAAATAAATGTATATGATTCATCATATAAAGATATTACAGATGCATTCTTTGAATACAACATAACAGTTTTAATATAAGAGGGTCTGTTGACTCTGTTTACAATGACTCTGTTATTGAAATAAACTAACCCTGGGATGAAGCAAAGATAAGGAAGCACAGAAATGTAGATTCTTAAATCTACTCAAGGTATAAATTACCTAATCATCAACAGGCAAGTTTCCATACTTAAAGGAACTAACAGAAAAATACAACTAAAAGCGTACAATATATGCAGTACTACATCTGGATCTTGGAAGTCAAGAAAAGAAGAAGGCAACCAGCAGTAAGATGGATAGTTACAATTATAGTAGTAAAGGGAACAAACCCTCAAAAAGAAATATTATGGAGTGGCTGAAAGTCCACAGCAACTTGATGGTACATAATAAATCAGTCTGTGTTTATAAAGAAATTATAAAATAGTAATAAATAAAATTATAAAATAGTATAATTAATTCAAGACCACTCATTACCCCATTTCTCCCCACTGCAAGACCCTTGTGCCTTCAATCCATTAGTTTTGCAGTCATGCAGCCAGAATATCTAACCCAACAAATTGTAACAATGCTTTACATTAAACCAATGTTTCCTAACCTTAGCAATATTAAAATACGTGGATTTCAAATGCTAGTATACTGAATAGGGAATTCTGGGAAGTGAAAACTGCCAGGACTGAGAAACATTGCATTAAACCAGGTGGCACAATATGGGAAATAACCAGAAGCAGCGTTCAGCAGGCTCTGACCAGTTCTGGAGAACCGGTAGCGGAAATTGGTTCAGAGAACTGGCAAATGCCACCTCTGACTGGATATTTTACAATATCCTTCCTGCCATGCCCACCAAGCCACGCCCACAGAACCGGTAGTGGGGAAAAAATGGAATCCCACCACTGGAAATAACACTTAGTTCCACTTCATGAATTGATAGTATGATATAAGCTACGCACATAACACTTCCTTAACTTTATATCTAAGGGTTTGTTTGTCTGGTTTTTTTTTTTTAAAGCCAAGGGTGAAATATAAAAGTCTGTATTAAATTATGGCAAGGAGGATTTAAAAACCCTTCGTTTGGAATCTGTATATGTTTGTGACTGTGTCTGATAGTTCAATGTAATTCCAAGGAAGATTGAAACTAAGTGGAAAATTTGAAATTAGCTTCGGTGATCAAATATTCTATTCTGTGCTGAAATGATGAGCTGATGCTCATTTTAGAGGAGCTATAAATAAAACTGAGGCTTTTTAAACACACAGTATCACATGGTTGTAACCAATGCTGGATATTATGTGTGCGAAGACTGGTAGCTGATCTGAGCTAAAAGAAATATGAAAAACCAAACGCTTTCTGATATAAAGATGAATTATACCCAGATATTGGATTAGGATGAAGTCAGGGCTGGAGGAGAGTATTGTGAATTCACATTTGGGAGTTGGATAGTGCTGTCAGGTTTTTCTGTCTAGGATTTTCTTGCTACTTTTTTTATGGTATTGTTTCATCCTACCATTGTGAGCTGCCTAGGGTCATGGTTTTAAGAGAAGTAACCCTATAAATATTTTAAATACATAAAAAACTACCATGTGGAATAGAAAATTATGGTGCTTTCCCATTCCCATGGAAATCAGTCTGTTTTTAAAATCATTAGAGCAGCATCTCTCAACTTTGGCAGCTTGAAAATGTATGGACTTGAATTCCCAGAATACCCCAACCAGCTTACTGAGTGAGGAATTCTAGGAATTAAAGTCCACACATCTTCAAACTGCAAGGGTTAAGAAACACCACATTAGAAGTTTGGCTCCAATCCCAAATCTTTTATGCCCCTAAATATATTGCTAGATGTTAATGACTCATCTTTTTTCTTTGCTGGTTTCTCATCTTTAAAAATAGGACCTGTATGACAAGGCTGAATCCTCCTGACATCTTTCTCTTGTCCAATCATCATTTCTATCCCCATTCAGCACAACATTGGCATAATCTGTGTCACTCTATTCAAACAGATTTGCATCTCATAAATTGTTCTGTTGGAACAATTGTTGGAAAGGCTTTTCAGAAGATACACCATAATATATTTTGTAGATAAGCATTAATATTTTGTTGTTAGGGTAATCCAAAGGTGTTTTTCATGAACAGATTTTCAGAAAAAAATTTGCAGACTGCAGGAGCCACTTGCACTTTAGTTTGAGATGGAGACAACACAGACTCGTCCCTAACAGAAAGAAGGAACACAAGGCAGAAACATCCTACAGAAAACAATGCTCCACACACAGTCCGTTCAGCAGTTCCAAGAAGGCTCCACACCCATTTGCACTACTCAAGTGACCCTAAGGACATAGACAAACCACGAAGTGGTCTCAACAGCTGTCTAAAACAAGGCTGTCAAACTCATGGCTGGTGGATGAGCTTCTTGGATGAGAAGTGAAACATCTTCAAAGAAAAAAACAAGAAAGTCCAGTTGCCAAATAGCACCTGTGTAACAACCATGATCTGGATGATTGAGAATCTCCACAAACAGTTGTTAAGATATCTACTCCCTCAGTTCATATTAGGAAGCTTGATTGTTCTTTTCTACTTGTTTCAGTGATATTAATTTGATCCAAGGAGGCTTTTTCTTCCAATGTTTTCACATGTGAACATATCCTCCCCCCGTTTTAACTTTTCTTGAGAACTAGGTTTATATCTGCTACAATTCCATATTTTGCAAGCCTTTGGGTCCCTCATTGTTTAAAGTATCTTTTTCCCAACTAAACTGATTTATTCCCTTTTGAACAAGCAAAGTGAAGAATGTATGGTAGATGTTTATGTTTAACATTTCCCTTTTTGGACTTTTGTTTCACTATCATTTCCTTATGGTAGAATAGCAATAGTTCAGCATTTGGCGAGTATCCTATGGTGGGGACAGAGAAACTCTGTTTTTATGCAGTAGTTTGTCTTTGATATGACGGTATTGACAAGATGCTGCTGGGGAAGATAATAATTGAATCCCTGGAGAGATTTTAAAAAATAAATACAACTTAATTGCAAGAACTTTTCTCAACCACCTTATTAAAAATTAATGAATTGTTTTCATCAGTAATGCATATGGGTTTCATCCACCAAACTGTCATGAGATCTTGTTGGAAAGAGAGAAAGGTACAAACTCCCTGATATTAGTAAGGTACACTGAGTTGTTCTTGCTGTGTTTTTTTTTAAAGAAATTAATGTGAATGCCAATCATGAAGAATAATGGTGAGCATTTTGTCAACCAGCAGTTCTTTGGAAGAGATATGTTATATTAAGAGTCTTGATACTAGGTAGGATTTAAGATGTGTGGACTTCAAATACCAGAAATGCCTGATGGCTGGGAAATTCTGGAAATTGAAATCCACATATCTTAATTCTGCCAAGCTTCATAAACACTACCCTTGAGAAACAAGCAAATGAGTTTTTTTTTTTATTTCTATGTGTCCTTTTTTGCATGTCTCTTGGAGAACATTGTGGAAAATGAAGTATATGATGAAATGTATATTCTCTCAGTGTGAACAGAATTATATAAACTCTGGAACTGGATGACTATCTAAGTCAGTACATATCCTGAGGTTAGGCTCAGAGGGGAAGATAGATTACTTTATAATGATCATTGTTCTGTTGTGGAACAAAGACGGACTGGAGACTGGAGTTGAATTCAGTTCTTTATTAAATGTCAGTAACTTCAACTAAACTCAAGCCGCGGCAGCCTCTTTTATAGCGGCTGTTCGCGGCTCACGGCCAACGGCATTGTTTTAAACCTCCCACTGTTTGGCGGACCAATCGCAACAGTTGTTTAACTACCAATCGCTTGACAGCAGTAGTCATCCAATCAGAACGCAGTATTACGAGTATGCAAATGTCTATATACAACAATCATGACAAACAAAATAACAATATTGCATGTGAGTTTCTATCAAAAGCATGGGAAAATGTTTTTATGAGCTATGTTGGGTATATTGATACACCAACTAGGTTTGGGTGAATAAATATATGAACCAAGGTTTAAGTGTTTGTAGCTTTAAGCACCAAACTGCAATGTAATTAGATAATTAAGGGTGCGGTTACAAGCAGCAATAAAAGGCAGTGAGAGAAACGTAACAGCCTGGCTCTGGTACCTGGTCTGCTCTGCTCTCTGCTCTGCCTGCTGCTTACTCCTGTTTGAGACGTCTGCTTGATACTGTTTGCTGGCTACTGTGCTGGATACCGTTTCTGCTGAATGAAAGGACTATTACCTTGGTGAGCTGATATCCTGTGAATACTCAGCGTTGTCTTCGAGAGAAAGGTATCGGGAGGAGAAGATTTACAAGCAGATAAGGACATAGTACTGACTAGTAAAATGGACTAAGTTACTGACTGGATATATTTGTGAATGACATATGGACTGATTGACAATGCTTATACTCTGAATGGATTAAACAACTATTTAAAACAACAAACAGTTTTTGTCTCCAGTGTGTGTATACTCTTGGGCCCAGCCTCTCTCATTTGGCTGCCTGGCTTGACTGCTGCTGCACATTCTGCTTGGGGGTTTGTCCCCAACACTAACAAGCTAAACAAATTCTATTCGTGTGTGGTGATTCAGCCACCCAAAGAAATAAAACTGCTGTACTTGTCACATACGCAAAAAAGATAATGTGACAGTTTAGATTTGTTTTTCTCATGTGATTCCACCACCATTTCATACAGTTAGCCCAACTCTCTGAGTTAATTATATGGCAAAATCTAAACTAATTCTAAACTTGTTTTTGGAAACGGTCAGGAATTCTTCTGGCTTATTTATTTCGGAAAAATTGTAATATCTTTTTAGCATTCTTCCACACTGCTCAGTTACAGCTGTCCTCCTTACTGTAAATCCACAGAAAACTGATCAAAGGTTCTGCTTTCCTTATTGCCAATCCCAATTGCCTTTGTTCTGGTTTGCACCCGGGGGGATGGTGTTGGTATTTCATTTGGGGTGGGGGGATGTTCCTCCCCATCTTCCCAAACTGAAGCTCAAATAGTTTGGCCACCAAAGGAGAAGATAAAACTCATTGGAAAGGATTCCAGGTGTTGGGAAAGATTGAAGCAAAAGGAGAAGGGGTAGCGGGGGATGAGATGACTAGATAGTGTCATCAATGCAATAAACATGAATTTGGGCAAACTCTGGGAGACAGTGGAGGACAGGGAAGCCTGGTGGGCTAAGGTCCATGGGTCAGAGAGAGTGGCAGACTCATAAAGAGTCAGACACAACTTAGTGACTAAACAACAACAACATCTTCCCAAAGGAGGAAACCATTTGGCAATCACAGCACTACACTGATTGGCAATGCTCTAGCCATCTCTTATTGTGCCCCCTCCCCCTTATATCCCAGAGGTAGGCTGCTACTGGTTCGCCCCAATTCAGGCGAACTTGTTGTAAATTTTATGGATGGTTCAATGAACTGGCAAATCCCACCCCTGGCTGGCTCCGCCCATCCCACCCCACCCCTCCCAGGAGTCCCCATGTGGCCCATTTTGGATCCCAGGTAAATGCAGGGCCCATGTAGAGGCTCAGGGAGGGCAAAAAATGGGCCTCCCAGAGGAGGATTTGAAATACTGCAGGCAGAAATCCATTCAAGACAAAATATTTTGAAACTCTCTGCAGGAAAGTCTGAACAAAGGCAAAATGGTAGGATTAGATCATCCAAGGATTAGATCATCAACCTGTCATCCAAGATCCAACACAGTACAAAGCCATTGTCATAATAGCAATAGCACTTAGACTTTTATACTGCTTCACAGTGCTTTTACAGCCCTCTCTAAATTGTTTACTGAGTCAACAAATTGTCCCCAACAATCTGGGTCCTCATTTTACCCACCTCAGAAAGATGGAAGGCTGAGTCAACCTTCAGTCTGGTGAGATTCTATCTACCAAATTGCAGGCAGCTGGTGATCAGCAGAAGTAGCCTGCAGTACTGCATTCTAACCACTGTGCCACTGCCCAACACCCTTTCAGAACACAAGCCCCTTCATTGCATAACCCTCAGAGCAATCCAAACAATAAGCCAGAGTGTCATACCCCTGTCAGAATTTTTTTCCGAGGGGGAGGCCGAGCAGCTGACAGGGAATGGGAGTGTAGCTCTGTTGGCTGTGGAAGAAACTGGGGAAGGGCAAATTCTGGCTGGGCAGAGGAGGGGAATGGTAGAGCAAGGCAGAGGGAATTTGGAGGAAGACCCAGGCCCACTCCCTCTTCATCCTAGGGCACGAAGGGAGGAACGGAGAAGGGAGTGACGTGAGTTGCGTGGCTTATGAGGGAGGAAAGGGCCCTGATCCATTCATTAGCTGCAGCTGGGAACATAGTGTTTAAAAGGGGGAGTTGTGCACAGCCAAATGTTGAGAGCAAATCGTGAATTATCTGGTATTGTTGAGGTTTATCTGAGTTCCTGGCATCCTCCCAACTGTGTGTGCTTTTCTGGCCTTTCAAGTCTGCAATTCCTTCTCCTGCTGTGTCAAGTTAATTACTGCAGCGTGGTTTGTGTGGATTTTTATTTACAGTTTGTATGTACTTTGTTTTTGGACTGAATTTCCTCCACTTAAGGACTGTTCTTGGGAAAGTTTTTTTCTCCAGCCGAAGGTAACCTGGACATTGGGAGCTAAATTGGAGGTACTAAAGGGACTTTTCTTACTTATGTGACTGTGTTGCATTTGTGCCACGCCCCAGGTCATCACACAGAGGTTGACCAAATTAGCTCAGACAAGCACCTAGGATTTGCATTTCCTCTTTTGCCTACAGAGCCAGCTATAACCCCTACATGACCTCATAGGAATCTGACAACAGCCAATAGAATACTTGGTCTTGCACAGGAACAGGAAGCTCAAATACAAAGCCCAAAGAAGATATAAAAAAACCCTTACTCTCAACTCCATTTTGTCAGCTGCACCAGAACCATAAACTCTGGTGGCTCTGTCCATCATTAAATCATCTTTCCAATCAGCATCCATGTTTCCAATGTCTTTCTCCCAGCTTGGAACTGAATCAGATGGATATTTCTTCCAACAATTGTAAATTGAAAGATGCCACAATATACACTGTGGTTTCTACTATATTTTCAGTCATTTTGCAAGATTCTTAATTCCATACCAACTACTCAAAATGAAGCAGCAATATGGCTTTTGTCCATTACTGCTAAAGATAAAAAACAGAATTCTCAATATAATAACTTCTAATAGTCCAGTTTCTGATTGATGGCACAACCCCTTAACACAAGTTATGAACAAGCATAACAAAAATTAAATTAATGGAAAGAAGAGAACAGACATCTTTCTTATCAGCAGCTGAAAACAACTTCCTTGTAAATAAGATTATCAGAATATAATTTCTTTAGGTTTTATTTGTTACATTTTAAAATTACAACTTTTGTTCACACATGAAGGCATTTTCCTGTCCTGGAACAAAAAGTACCGTATCCTATTTTATTGTCCCTTTGTCTGACAAATGCATGTTCTTCAATGCTCCTTTGACCACAATGTTCTTTGAAAAAAAGCAGAATTGCTATGCTACCTTTCTGAAGAGACTATTAATTGCTAAATCAATTGACAAAAAAATACAGCCTTTGTTAATAAATGAGGTGTGGGTGTCAAGCCAGTGAGACTGGAAGTTAAGGGCATAGCACACAGGTGCCAAACTTGCCACTTCACGTTGTCATCATGTGACATTTCATGACATTTTCTCCATTAGCGGAGCTGGGGTGGGTGTGGCCTGTGCATGACGCATCTGGCCCACAGGCCTCCAGTTTGACACCCCTGGCACAGCACAATGTTTCTCAGCCTTTGCAACTTAAGATGTATGGACTACAATACCCAGAATTCCCCAACTGCCCACCCGTTCAGAAAAGCAATGGGGCAGCTCATTATTATGAAGATTTAACTATTAGAGAATAAAGAGGCCTCCTCAGGAAGGGAAATTGGGAGAAAGTAATCAGTTTAACCACAATCAATTGGAGCATTACAATATCTTGATTGTACAAGATTCAGTTTCATCAGAAAAGCATTGCAGGCAAAGGTATTTCGATGACATGTGTACTTTAAAAAAACATATGTATAAGCTGTGCATAAATTTTCATTCCAACAAATGTCTGAATCAACCATTAGCTTTCCAGAAGAACCCCTATTACCACTGAATTCCCTGTTCTTTAATTTATCCTCAGTCCGTTTATTACTATGCTGGGATACAACTGATGCTTGTAATGGCACAGCTTTACTGTGCTTATCTTGATCTGGTAAAATCGCTCTAATGGCCTGCTGAGTCATTATTTCCTGAGGGCTTCCCATAACCAAACCATTATCCTGGAACAGCTCATATTTCAAAAGGAATAACTTAAACCATAAAGTTTTGGTCTCTTCTTAAAAAGCACAGAGCAAACTTCAGTACCAGCACCAAGCAAGCAAAGAGCTGTTATCGTTAACTAAAAGCCTACACTGAGTAGCCAAAGGAAATAAAAGAAGCTTTGAAAGATGAAACATGGCAAAAAAAATCCACTCTTTAGCGTGAAGACTCCCCCCATGACAGAATGATATGTGCAAAAGGAACTTTTAGGGCCAAATGGCAAATACTTATCTCCAGGAGCTGTTTGAATTCATCTTTAAGACCATAGCAGGCATCTTGGCACATAATATGTGTGTATTTATGTCAAAACCTTCAAGACAGAGGATGCAGTGCTGTGACTGATGCCCCATCCTTTCTCACGCACGTGTCATACAGCGGCACGTACAAAATGAGCGGACTTTTTGAGGGTCACACTTGCACCTTCCTTCTTGTTCCCCTGCTGACATTGCTGGTTTGCAGAAATCAAATCAATTCTGTAAAGTACAAAGCAGTGGTGGGATTCAATTTTTTTTACTACTGGTTCTGAGGGTGTGGCTTGGTAGGTGTGGCAGGGGAAGGTTACTGCAAAATCCCATTGCCTCCCCGGCCCACTAACCTGCTTTCCAGCTCAGTTTTCCTATGCAGGACAACAAAAGAAGACCCAGCCAATCAGCTGGGACTCGGGAGGCAGAGAATAGATGAGGGTGGGTCCAGAGGTGGTATTTGCAGGTTCTCTGAACTACTCAAAAGTTCTCCCAAACTGGTCAGAACCTGCTGAATACCAACTCTGGTACAAAGGCGCCAAAAGTAAAAGTAAGTTTTGCTGCTCATGCAGAATTAGACAGTTGTTGATAGCAGGATATTAAAGTCAGCGATTCTGTGAAAATATCTTAGACCCCTCACTTCCTGGACATAAACGGTTTCAATTTCTTCCCTCAAGATGATGCTATAGGCATTGCATGCCAAAACAACTAGACACAAAGAGTTTGTTCTCCCATGCCACCACTCTGCTAAACAATTAATTCTCACAACACTTTCAAACTACCTAGTAGCAGGGGTGATTCTGTCCACCTCTGGAGAACCAGTAGCTCTGAAGAGCAGCAGACATAGAACCAGTTCTATGTCTGCTGATGTTTTTGCCCACCCGTCTACCCAGGCTCTTACCTGACCTTTATTTCCTGATTTTTTTCAACTTCAGCTGCCGTGCGCACAGCTGCAGTTTAAAAAGCAGGAAAAGGGGGCTTTTTGAAAGGCTGCTTCTGTGCACGCAGCATGCTGATGACGATTTATAGGTGCGTGTGCAGGAAAGCACATCGTAAATCACCGAACTGGTATTTAATCCTGTTGGATCCCACCCCGCCTAGTAGGGCTGTATTAATATTCTTCTTCTCTTCTTTCCTATTACCTATTTCCTTATCTTATGGCTTTCACTTTTCTGGTTGTATAGTGGTTGGGCTGCCAGAATGGTTAGAATGCAGTACTGCAGGCTACTTCTGCTGACTGCTAGTTGCCAGCAATTTGGCAGTTCGATTCTCACCAGGCTCAAGGTTGACTCGGCTTTCCATCCTTCCAAGGTTGGTGAAACAAGGACCCAGATTGCTGGGGGCAATATGCTGACTCTGTATACCGCTTAGAGGGGGCTGTAAAGCACTGTGAAGTGGAATATAAATCTAAACTTTATTGGTATCTTACAATTTATATTGTTTTATTTAGTATCTTAGTATGCTTTACTTTGATTTCTTTAGATGACTATGGCTATCATTGAGTGTTGTACCCCATGATTTATGATGAATGTATTTTTATGATGATTATAGCAATAGCAATAGCACTTAGACATATACCGCTTTATAGTGCTTTACAGCCCCCTCTAAGAGGTTTAGAGTCAGCATATTGCCCCCAACAATCTGGGTCCTCATTTTACCCACCTCGGAAGGATGGAAGGCTGAGTCAACCTTGAGCTTGGTGGGATTTGAACTGCCAAATTGTAAGCAGTCGGCTGCAGAAGTAGCTTGCAGTGCTGCACTCTAACCACTGTGTCAACCCAACCACTATACAAGCAGCAAAGTCATACCCATAAGGAAATAGGTAATAGGAAAGATGAGAAGAATATTAATACAGCCCTACTAGGTAGTTTAACCACTGTGCCACACTGCTTATGATCATGATTTATCACTTGTATGTACACGGAGAGCTTATGCACCAGAGAAAATCCCTTTGTGTGTCCTATCACACTTGGCCAATAAAGAATTGTAGTAATTCAAGAATGCGTCAGAGAAAGGCTCCCAAGTACACATACGGGGACTCCATGCGATCATCCAAGCGGAAAACGGGTTTTCTGTTTCCCAAACGTCTGCATGCACAGAAGCAAAGCTTTGCAAATCGGCCACTCTCTGAGTTGCACAGCGGACCGAAAGTTCCTCCTCAGCGCAAAGAGCCGCCTTGGCATCACATCCCTCGGCTTCTAGGTAGTTCGAGTTTCCGACGTGGCTGCGGAGACTCCAGGAGCCTCTAGGGGCCGCCCTTGAGCCTCCGAGAAAGCCAGGCCGGATCTCGACGTCGTCGTCTGACGGAAGTGGCTGTCCTGTCCGTCCCTCCCTCCCCGTCCTCCTCCCACCCCCCCGAGGAGGCGGGTTTCGGGGGACGTGGCTGCTGCGGGTGGGTGCTACGGTCGGGCGCGATGAATCTGCCGCGGGGACCCGACAACTTGTGCTTCGATAAGGATGAGTTTATGAAGGTGAGGCGGGCGGGAGGATTCGGGAGACGGCGGTTGGCTGGGCCGAAGCCCCGGCGCTGGGCTGCGAAGGCAGCTGGAGGCCGACTCCCCCAGCGGGACGCCCGTTCAGACAGGCACCTGCCTTCACCCGGAGCCCCTCAAGAGCCAGAGGCGGAGCGGTTCCTCTTGCTCCGTCAAAGGCCGGAGAAGCCGCGCTCTTCGTTTGTGTTTTGAGAGTGTGTCGGAGAGCTCGGTCGAGGGAAAGACTGGCGCTCCGGTCTGTGTGAGTTGTGCTTTCAAAGGCGGCGACGTTATTCCCCGGGTTCCCTCAGGGACCAGACTTGGATCTCCAAAATTTAAGCAAGAGTCAACGTTGGTTTAATGTTTTTATAGGGAGACATACCCAAGAAATACCCGGAGTGGGTTGGGGAAGCAAAACAATCCAGGACAGGGGTGTCCAACCTTGGCAACTTTAAGACTTGTGGACTTCAATTCCCAGAATTCCTCAGCCAGCTTTGCTGGCTGAGGAATTCTGGGAGTTGAAGTCCACAAGTTGCCAAGGTTGGATACCCCTGATCCAGGAGGCAGGATGAGTAAAACCACTTTTGAATATTTGAATTCTTTTTTTAATAGTATTTTTATTGTTTTCTATTCATACAAATCATAATTACGTTTTTGACAGTGTTTACATCCACATACGTTATTGTCTTATATTTCTATCAACTATTCGTACATATTTCCAGTAATAATTATCATTGGTGGTTATTATATAGATATTTCTCATCAATAATTGTTAATATCAAACACTATTCTACATACCTATATATTTACATATCTATGTATCACTATCTTGTGTGGTCTCCTTTTTGATTATTCTGTTTCAAATGGATATTTGAATTCTTGATTGTCATTGTACGTATATACACAGTATACGTACAACAAAATTCACATAACACCCATAGACCAGTCCCACACACACATGACAATCCTCAAACCCACCAATATTCCTAAAAACACACAAGCATCCACACAACAGACCAAGTAATACTGTCCAACAGCTCACTGATGGTGGCCCTTAAGTTCATTGTTAAGTGCAATTATAGCTCTGGGATAAAAACTATTCAGAAAACGTGTGGTCCGAGTTTTAATTGTTCTGTATCTTCTGCCAGAAGGCAACAGTTCATAAAGATTGTAAGCAGGATGGGAAGAGTCTCTGAGAATGTTGTGCAACTTCATTTTATATTGAATGTTTGTATTATATTTTATATTGTCAAAAAGAACCCACGAAGTGCTTGGGAGCCTTCAAACTTAATTGGCTTTGTTAATGTGTTGTAGTGTTATGTATGATTTGGGGTGTGTGCGTGTGTGCGTGCTTCACACAGGCACGAGTGGCATGTTACTGTTTATTTGGTGTGAATGTCTGATTATAGGTAGTCCTTGACTTAGGACTGTAATTGAGCCCAACTTTTGGTTGTTAAGTGAGAGTTTTGTCCCATTTTACGAACTTTCTTGCCACAGTTGTTAGTTAAGTGAATCTCTGCCGTTGATAAGTTAGTAATACAGTTGTTGCTTATCAAAAGGTTGCAAAAGGAGATCACTTGAGCTCGGGACACAGCAACGGTCATAAGTTGCCAGGCATCTGAATTTCGATCACACAATTGTGGCGATGCTTATAAAGGGGACCCTGCACCTGCGGGAATACGCTAGGAAGAAGAAGGAGAAGAAGATGATGATGATTATGGACATGCTATAAAGGCTGTAAGTGTGAAAAATGATCATAAGTCACTTTTTTCAGTCCCAATTGCAGTCAGTAAGTGGAGAGTTCCTGTAAAAACTTATTTTAAAAATATACAAGCAGAAAGCCATTGGTCAGTTTGAAATGAAAATACAGGTAGTTCTTGACTTACAAAAGTTCACTTAGTAACCGTTTACAGCGGCACTCAAAAAAATGACTTACAACCATTTTTCACACTGCAACATCCCCATGATCACATAATCAAAATTCAAATGCTTGGCAACTGATTCATATTGCAGTGTCCCAGGGTCCCCTTTTGTATCCTTTTGATAAGCAAAGTCAATAGAGAAGCCAGATTCACTTAATGACTGTGTTATTAATGGCAGTGATTCATTTAACAATTGTAATGAGAATGTAAAATGAGACAAAATTCACTTAACAAATGTCTCAGTTACCAACAGAAATTTTGGGCTCAATTATGGTTGTATCTGTAACCATGTTCATCAGCAGAATCCATCTTTATGTCGCCTCAGTACAACCACTGTAAAACTTCTCCACAATTGCCAGACCATCACAAAACTTCATAAAAGTCGTTATGTGTGAAATTCCTACAGACATCTGATTAATCAATCACATTATTCACGACGGTTGTTTTTATCTTGGTTATTTCTTGTAAGCTTCATAAAATTTGTATTGCATTGGGCAGGAATATAAATTATTTAAATTGTGGGAAGAAATATCCATCTAGTTCAGTTCAAAGCTGGGAGAAAGACAGTGGAAACATGGAGACTGGAAAAATGGTTTATTGATAAGCAGAACCACGTGGATATGTGGTTCTGGGCAGCTGACAAGATGGAGTTGAGAGTGGGGTGGGTGAGTTATACCTTCTTCGAGGTTTGTATTTGAGCTTTCTGTTCCTGTGCAAAAACATTTATTGACTGTTGTCAGATTCCTATGGAGTTATGTAGGGCTCATAGCTGGCTCTATAGGCGAAAGAGAAAATGCAAATCCTAGGTGTTTGTCAGAGCTAAGTTTGGTTGAAGTTTGGACTGTTCTGAAAGAGTTTTGGGCAATTCTATTTTGGCTTGAGTGAGGGCTAATCCTACCATTCTGCGTTTGTTCAGACTTTGCTGCAGGGAGTTGCAAAGTACCTGTCTTGAATGGATTACCAAATCTGCCTACAATATTTGCTTTGCCTATGAATAGAGCTATCTAGATATTTGTCTTCCTTTTTCAATAAGCTCTTTATCTCTTAAGCACTGACATCTGCTGTGGGGGTTGTTTTCTGACTCTAAAAACATATTTCTCCGTTTCTCATTTAGGAAAATATAATATTCTGCCTTTTTTAATATTCCTCAAAATATTTTATTCTTCTAGGAGGGAGGGAGGTGCTGACTTTCTACAAAAATGTTTAACAATTAACTGTAATATAGAATAGTAGAATAAAAATATATATTCTGCCTGCATTCCAGAAGGTTAAAATGGCATATGTATAAATTCTTGTCTCTCCTACCACATATCCCATTTTTCCTTGTGAGGAAAATCATGTTAAGAGATAGTAATTAGTCCAAAATTATCCATTTCATTTAATTAACTATTCTAGCTATTAGACTACAATAGCTTTAAGAGTGTGTAGATTTTTAGTCTGACTCAACACAAGTATATTCCTTAAACTAGATTCTGGCATCAAATTGCTTTTTATATAGAATGGGTGGCTCTATAGAAAATTTTGTATGCATTGGGATAGAATATCCAACATAGCTATCTCTTGGCTCCCAAGATTTTTTTGACTCCCAGTTATTTAACAATAAGGGCAAGAAAATTCTTATTTTCCACAGAACCATCACTGAAGTTAAAAAAGATGGAGCTGGTTTTTTGGCATGCAAAAGGATACAGTTGCAACTCCTTTCCAGTGTTCAAATTGTTGAAGCAAAAAACCTAAGAGTGCCTTTAGCATCTGATAGATGGATGTCATAAGCTCACAAAACTCACAAACCTTTGGCCTAAGTAAAATAAACTCAGGTGTCAAGAAGTGTTATCTAAAAACACAGAATTCCACAAATATATCAGTGTATCACAAATTGACTTTAAATATATTGAATTAAACTCAATAATATGATGCAAGATGTTCTTAATTACAAAATTTCTCTTGCCCAAGTAAAATGTTGATTGCTACATAATTTATCACAGTCCAGCACATTGTATATTCAACTACGGGGGTTGCGGGGGGAGTGTCTCAAGAGAGAGAATTGTTAAGAAGGTTGTGGTAAGTTGACAGAGCTTAGTAATGATTTAAGAATAATGGAGAAGATGATTATATGAATTAATCATTTGGTTCTACTTATGTAACTTAAGTTCTTAATACAGTAGTAAAGAAAAATGTAGGAAAGGTACCATGAGAGATTTTAGATTATTCTAATTCCTTTAGATGCCCTTCTTTGTACTCATTCTATAAAAAAATCTGTATAGAGAATTATGCAAATATCTCTTATCTCTCCTATATTATGAATGTTGTCTAGTTTCACTTATCAATTTCACTTATCATTTCAACTTAGTTTCTGATTGTAACACTATTGTAATGTAAAATGATGCTAGGTGTTGTCTAGTTCAGCGGTCGCCAACCAGTGGGCCATGAGAAAATTTTGGTGGGCCGCAGAGAAATCTCACCCCCAGAACAACCCCCAAAGCAATTAATCCAGGCTGCGCAGAAACACAAGGCTGTGCCACCCACATGGCCCACGGGAACGCTCCCCGCCCACTCACTCCTTACCCGACAAACCTGCCTCCTAAATTGATATTTTTCCTTTTTCCGACCATCATCTGTTCTGCTGTGCTGGGAAATTTAGATTAGCTAGGAAGCAGGAAATGGTTGGATTTCTTGCTTTCTCGCTAAGCACAGCCAAACCTCCCTTAGAACTGAAGGTTTGCTTGCAAGCAAATTCAATGCAGACTCATGGCAAGCAAATTTGAGAGACTGAGCTAGCCGATGGCAGATAGATAGATCACTGAATGATTCTGTGAGCAACTCAATCTGCCTGCTTTGCCTGATTTTGGGTAAAAGTTGCTCTTTTTTAAAATAAAAAATTCAATATTCATATAAATATTTATAATATTTACATACAAGCCATGCCCGGCCAGTCACATGACCACCAAGTCACACCCACAAATTAGGCCACGCCCACAGAACCAGTTAGTGGTCCCTGGGATCTAAAATTATGAGTTTGGTGGTCCCTGAGGTCCAAAAGGTTGGAGACCCCTGATCTAGTTGCTTGTCAAATTCACTAGGAACACATCCAACAAAATCTGCAAATATGTAGTTATATTGCTGTCTATTTAATTTTGTAGCCACCTTGCTGCCTTTCCTTATTATTGTAGTCTGTTAACATAGAACAGTATTTTACCACTTGATTATAATTTATTTAGTAGTTCTTTGTAGATTTTAGTTCTATAAGGATTTTACAATTCTGTGCTACAGATTTTCCCCCCTTGAAAAAAAATTATATTGCTTAGGATTCCTCCAAGAGGACTTTGCTCTAAGTCTAAACCATATTAAAATGACTAGTTAATATTGCTATTTCTTTAAGCAAAAGGAAGAGAAGACATGGTTACATTATAGACTTGGTGGATTATCATGAAAACATTTTATTTCTGTCACTGGATTGAATTCCATAATGTTGATGAATCTTTGAGGGAAGCCATGATAGTTTGAAAAAAATTATTCAATTAGTCACCCAGAGTTACCCGGTATTAAGATGGGCTAATAAATTTAATAAATAAATATAGTGTGTATATACTGAGAAAATGTAAGACAAATTGAACTTGAAATTATATTAGCACCTAGCTATTCATCCAGACATTTGGTTCACTAATTGTTACATACAACTCCGTATCTTTTTCTTAATCATTGGAATGCTTGTTTGTTGTGTATTAACTTAATTAACTATAGGATGGTGTGAGAGCTCAGTGGTTAAGACGCTGGCCTTGTCAGCTGAAAAGCCAACACCCTAGGTTTGAGACCTGAGTGTCGGGCGATGGAGTGAGCTCCTGTCTTCGCCTAGCATGCAAATGCAAGTAGATAAATAGGTACCACTTCAGTGGGGAGGAAACAGCACTCTGCAATGTCATGCCGACTTGAACACGGAAATGTCTTTGGACAGCGCTGGCTTATGACCTCCTCTTCTTCAGCAGGACAACATTGAAAGGGCATCAAGATTGTTAGTTCATTACCTCTTCAGGAAGTTTCATAAGTATATCAGTTAAATATCAGTTAAACAATGTCAGGTCATCTCTTTCATAATGCCTGCCACCTGGAGATAATTCCCCCAAGATCTGTATCACCCTCACCTTAAAACCTGCTTCCTTCCCCATGATTTGAATCAGAGTGGGTCATGGACCCTTGTGTTATGCTTTTCTAAATAATCAATTGTTTTCCCAGTCTTTCTCATTTGATGATATATAGTTATAATATAGATAACTCTATAATATAAACTACCCAGTGTCATGGCAGATTGGGGTGGCCTATATAAGTAAACCCTGCTCTTTTTTTTGTAAAGAATTGAATTTGTATGATAGATCATTTCTCAACAATTGCACTTTTTTAATATTTTCTCTTCTGCAGCCAGACTTCGATGTTGATCACTTTGTGTCCGAGTGCAGGAAACGTGTTCAGTTGGAAGAACTTCGTGATGATCTTGAATTATACTACAAGCTTCTTAAAACTGCCATGATTGAATTAATAAACAAAGATTATGCAGACTTTGTTAACCTCTCTACCAACCTGGTAAATTGACAGATTGTCTTTTGTGTGCTTATTGCACAGTTATAGCATTTATATTATATATTCCCCCTAGCATCTAAGATTAAATATGCCATAGAAAGAAGTGTCACTGCAGAGAAAAATCATTCATGATGGAGTCCAATTTAAATCAACAGTAGTTAAATTAGTTATATGACTGGTTATCCTATTAGTTTCAATGTGACTTTAAGAGTTTCTGGTCTAGTTCCAAGATATTTAACAGGCTGCCTGCAGACTGATAATATACCCTGTTGAGAAGAGAGCATGCTGTACATAGTAGATGCACATTTTAGCACGTAGGCTCTCCAGAGCAGGCAATTTGATTGTGACCTAAATAAAGAATAAAGTGATTTGCTATCAAGTTGTATTTATTTATTTATTTATAAATTTTTATTGGCTGCCCATCTTACCACAGGGTATATTGTCTGGGTTTTTTTCTGTCAGTATTTCATTTGAAAGATTTGTAGCATACAATAATTAAATACGCAAATGCAATGTTACCATAGGAAATATCAACTAGTAGAAAATCAAATATGTACAATAAAGCCTAAATGTCTCAAAGTATTAAAAAATAAGTGGTAAAGAGATACAAACTCCCCAAGGATGGGAGCATTCTCAGCCACAATGACATCAAAATGACGAAAAAAATGTGTTGTGATGTCAAAATGCAAGCTCTATCCTTTTATATTGTATGTAAGGAGTTTACATGACCTGGAAACATATCTGTTTTATCTCTTCCCTCCCCCACCCATCGCCCTTCTGTAGAAAACTGGTTATTTAATAAAGCTAGTGCTGGTGTTAGGACTAAAATGGAAATATTGCATAAACAAGAAAAGTTGACTTTAAATACATTTTTAAATGTTTGTTCTCAATAGAAATGGAGTACATTACAGAATCTGTTTTACATGCCCAATGTTTATGTTTAGTTTTAACATTAAAAAATTAAATTTAGAAAACAGTAAAACACCGACAACGGTAGAATATATCAGTAAAGAAGTGAGAAGGAAAAAAAGAAATACCTAAAAACATTCCTTTGATATATTTTTAGCTGTTCATTAATAGCAATATGTTTTGGGAATTTCTTTAGGTTGGCATGGACAAAGCCCTCAATCAGCTTTCAGTGCCTTTGGGGCAGTTGCGAGAAGAAGTTATGGTACGTTTTGGCATATTTTCTCATATATAGGCCATAGCTGCCTCATGGATATTTCTTAATCTTGTAAATAAAACTTTATGAACAAGTTTTTTGGGAAAAATATCTATTTGGAGCAAAATGTTAAATATTTTAAGAACATCTCTGGGTGGTAAGAAAAAAACCCTGAAAATATTAACAATGGAACAGAGTTTAATTATAGTTATTATGCATTTATCTATTTATATCCTACCTTTATTATTTTTATAAATAACATCAGGTGATGAACATATTTTCTAGAAGAATAGACAATTGAATTTGTAAGTCAATACTTATATCAAGACATATTAAGCACACATTTACTCAATACTTTTGTGGCTGTCTGCATGGTATTATGTTTCATTAGCACGTAGGTCTGTTGAAATTATTTTTTCTGCTGAGTTGAAATTTAAAAGTGCCTAAATCAAACTTTGTCTTACATTGAATAAGAAGAGCAAATCATAAATCAGTTCTTTGGGATGTTATGATAGGTATATATGATAAGATTTTTTTCCAAGTTAAAATAACTGGATTGAGAGCTCAGCAAATCTTTTCTAATACTTGAGACTTACTTTGTATTTTGTTAATTAAGCAATTTTAACTATAGTCCCATACATTGTGTTTTTGTTGAACACCTATTTACTCCAGGAGAAAAGCTGAAAAACCAGCTGAATTTTCTCTGTATCTTTTCTAAAGAGACTTAATTTGTGGTCTACCAAACTCCCAGACCTTTCTTACAGGATGTCAGTGTTCCAACTAACAAACTCCAAATAAACTCCGAGGCAGGCATTTTCTCAAAGTTCCATTTTATTAGAGTTGTCATATTGGCACATCTGGGAAAAGCTGAACCTGAGAGTTCCATGTTTTCCCTTCCCCAAAAGAAATTCAAAGATCCATCCCCTACACCCACCAGTCCATCACATGGCCCAATCAACCATCGTTCCAACTGGAGCCATTCCTCCAGACACTCCCCTCCAGGTACAGAGTAAGTCGTCCTTGACTTCCAGAATGGAATGTTGTTGTTTCTAAAATTCTACTCACTAAGAATCCCCCCTCCCAATTTCCCATTCTCTAAATGTGGCAGCCTCGAAACTTCCAACTAATATGGCTCCCAAGGCTGACCCAAGAACTGTAGCTAAGTCAGGCACCTCCTTTCTTGTACTTATGCATTTGGTTTTTCCTGCCTATGTGCAGAATTTTACATATCCTAACACTGAACAACATTGGATAGGGTCCAATGTTCCAATTTATCAAGATTCTTGATATAATACACCATAAATCAGAACGCTCATAAAATCCGGCATTTGATTCAATATTCAGAAGACACAAAGCTTGGGGGGAATTGCTAATACCACCAAAACGGGCTGATTCTTGGTGGTATTAGCAATCCCTCCCCAAGCTTTGTGTCATCTGGGTATTTTATGAGCAGGCCTTCTACTCCCTCATCTAAGTCATTTATGAAGATGTCAAACAGTATTGAATCCCAGACAGAACCTGAGGTACCTCACTTCGTATCTCCTTCCATGTGGGCACTAAGGATCATGTGTTGGTTACTGCTGTTCAGCCAACTGTGAATCCATCTGGCAATATTTGCATCTAGCCCACTTTCTTCCAGTTTGTTAAGAAAAAAAAAACACCTATGGTGTAATTTAAGTATTTATTACATATATAAGGCCACCAAATTCTACACAAAACAATCACAACGGAATTCAAAATGCTATCAAATGATGTTTTACTTTTAATTCTCTTTAAAACGAAGTCAGGTAGGCAGGTCTATTAAGGGAGCTAGTGTGAATAATAATTGTGCTTAGTGTTCCATTGCAGATATAGTATTTATGACCTTACCATTAAAAAAACCAGATTTTAGAACGTGAAATATTTATTTTATTCTTAGATGTATAAGCTAAAGACATCAACAACGTGGATAAGAATGCTAACACAGTCAATTAAAAATAGGTCTAAAAATAAGCCTTGCTTAATAATTTTTACCTTTAGTTTGTTTGAAACTAAAAGTAGGAGCTATTATTAAAACCCAGGAGGTCATGCAGGAATAATTGGATGACCTCAAAAATTGAAATGATTGAAATGAAATGAAATTGTTGGAATGACTATGTACCAGTCATGCACATAGATAACTGAAATAATTTATTGACACGGAAACAATTCTTATTCTACAAAATGCTATGAGATTGTATAGTTGAAGGACAGCTTGGACACTTTTTTGGCTGAAATTTCTTGGCTTTTTCTTAAGATGCTGCCCATTTGCAAAATGAATTGTATTAATAGCTGCATGCTTTGTTATTTGGTTAAACGAATGTTGCGAAGCTTACACTTTCGTTGATGTTCCATAGAGTCTTAAGTCTTGTGTTAGTGAAGAAATACGTGCAATTGATGACCGTTTGTCTAAACAAGAAGATATCAGGAAAAAAAAGGTATTCGATTGCATTTTTACATCAAGAGCAACATAAATAGATGAAAATAAATATATCTCTCTTTTGAAATCTAATCATTAAACCATATTGGTTTTTTGGAAACACAATGAAACTTGGCTATTTCAGGACTTGAATGGAAAATTGCTATAAATGGAAATCCCTCCTGTGATGCACATGTGTTTTGTGTTTGGTTATTCCTCAGGCACAAAGTATTTTGTAGATCTATTTACTTACTATTTTTTAATCTTACTGTAGGTTGGTAGGTGGCTGCTCAGAGTCTTTTCTGCTTGGAGTACCATATACATGCTAGTTATTTGTGCTACCCTTTAAGACAGCAAAATGAAAAGTTGCCTAATTCTAGTTCTGGGTTTACCTTATTAGAAAACCCAAAGATTCTTATTTCTACTATAATTTATATTTCCCATTTGTAGTGTATAGTATGCATTCAAATATGTTCTTTAGGGAATTTATGTATGCATTTGTATATGCATATGCATCACATTATGCTATTTCCTTTTGGGGGTAGGCAAAGTAGAAAAATGGAATAAGAAATAATTAGCCAAAGAAAGTAAAGATATGAGATAAGAATTACATCTGTTTTGCCCCAATTCCATTCTCTATACCTTTCTATGCCTTTCCGTCCTTGTTTCTAACATACACTGCTTCATGCAGTCCCCTTTGTTCTTTAAGATTTTGCTCCACTGTTTAAAAAAATCTCATCAATTCCCACCAGTTACAACTTTCTCAGTTTTCTCGTACCTATTGATGCATTCACTCTACTCTTATATATTGCTTTGCAATTTAATCCTTGTTCATTCTTTCAGTTTACTTCAACATACTTTTTGCTATGTCTGGAAATGTTGGTGTCTAGTAGACTATAGTCAGAGAAAATTAATATAGCAGAACCAGATTATTTTAGTTTTAAAGGCAGATCAACATCAACCTTAAAAACAGTTATTTGCTTTTTAAAAAATTAGGTGTGTGTCTTGAGACTTATTCAAGTTATTAAATCAGTTGAGAAGATAGAGAAAATTCTACACTCCCAAAATTCAAAAGAAACATCATTAGAAGTAAGCAGGTATGACAATTAAATTTTATTCTCATTCACCAGTTTGTTTTTCTTTGGATATGTTTCCCATTAAAGTATAATTGTCTTATTATCATTATATTATAAAATAGTAAGTCCCATTAAACATTTAGAAGAGCATATCTTTGCTTCCCAAAAGACCATTATGGGATAATATATTTATTTCTTATTTGTTCTTGAATAAACTAATTGAATACTGAGACTATGGATCTCTTAAAACTGTTTTAAAAATGCAGCCATAGTCATAATGTTTCCCCTGGATTACAATTATTGCTGTATGCATATCAACCAATTTAATGATTGAATTTATTTAATATATTTTGTGTTTACCATTATAAAGACATGGGAAAATACCCGAACAAAGCTAAATACCATACATATAAATACCCGCAAAAACATAAGAAAACATATATATTTTTTACTCTTGAGGGAAAACTAGTGTTTAAAAAGAAGTTGTTATAAAACTAATTTAGATGCATATGATCAGCCACAGGTAAATGGTATAGTTCACGTGATCCCTGTTGCTAGAAAGTGGCCCAAGTTTCATTGCTTAAGGAATTATTTCTCTAGGTAAATGAAAGTCTGTCGCTCGTTTATTTATGTAAAGGGAAATAAAGGTGTGGCTGGGGCTACTATAATAGTGTAATCTAGGTCTGTTCTCTCCTCTAGTAATTTCAGCCATTAAAATTCAAAGCTATTTCTTCCCAGTTGCAGAGAACTCCTTATTGAATCTATTGGTCATGCTAAATTTAGTGCTGGTAGATCAGAAAGGATTTTAAAAATTCCCCTTTTACATATTTATATGTACTCTTAAATACAGGGAAAGAAAGAAATGGAGAAAATAAAGTATGTGCTGTTTTCTATTCTGA
This sequence comes from Pseudonaja textilis, assembly GCF_049901715.1. NCBI lineage: Eukaryota > Metazoa > Chordata > Lepidosauria > Squamata > Elapidae > Pseudonaja > Pseudonaja textilis. The sequence goes on from NC_141990.1 coordinate 71,681,698, forward strand.
ATTGATGTCTTTTTGTGTGTCAATTCAAGTCCACTTCTGACCGGACAGATTTTAGAGAGGATTGCTACCGAATTCAACCAGTTGCAATTTCATGCAGTACAGAGCAAAGGAATGCCTCTTTTAGATAAGCTGAAACCAGTAAGTATGTTGACTTGTTTAAATCCCCCTCCCCCACAACCCCTCTCCCCCCCCCTCCCAACAGTGCTTTCTATTTTATTGTGAATCTTTTTTACTAATCAGCTTTAAATAGATTTGATGCCATCCAAATGAATGTGCAATGTTTGGGGCTTATTGGAGATCAAAACAAAACTGAAAAATATAAAATATATTGGTTGTTAAAATTCCTGTCACCTAGAGAAAGTTAAGGGAATGTATTTATTCAGTTTACATTTAACTTTAAATCAATTAAAAGCAATCCATTAATTAGTTATTAAATACAATGTCTTGCAATAAGTATATGCTTTAAATACTGAAGAAATGCTTCTTAAAAAGTAATTGCTTGTATTTATGGTAACATTTAGATGTGAATATTAATTAAATGGCATCTTAGTTTCCCTTTCTGTTGCTATATTATTCTCTTGCTTGCAATAATACTAACAATAATGTCTCATGATGCTTTAAACACTAACAAATGCTTTGTTACTTAAGCCTCAATGGACTGTTAGCCAACAAACCATGACTGATAATCAGTTTGTTTAATCTGATACTAATTATATTATTCTTGAGAATAATATGTACTTAAATAAATTAACAATATTAATGAATCTCATTCCTTTTTCCAGTACAGCTAACAATTATCCTTATTCTGTTTTGAAAACCATAGCGTATAGTTGGCATAACAGCAACACTGCAACAATCTCTAGAAGGATTGCTGTTGGAAGGACTTCAGTCCTCTAACATCGATATAATACGACATTGCCTACGAACCTATGCAACCATAGACAAAACGCGGGATGCAGAGGCATTAGTTGGCGAAGTCCTTGTGAAGCCATATATAGATGAGGTAAGTGTTGCTAGAGAAAACTAAGGGAAGAACAGACACTATCTATATCTGTTTTTTTCAAAAGGAGGAAAAGGGTGGATTTTTTTTTTATGCAAGTATTTGAATAGAGACTGGAGTGATGTAAATTGGAGGTGGATATATGTTAGAGAAACTTTAATTTGGATTTCTGCACTGAGCAGGGAGTTGGACTAAGTGGCCCTCTCAAATCTACTCAATGGCCCTCCAAACTCTGATTATTCCAAAAGCTAGAGCAGAAAACAGTACAATTATTACTTGGTAGCATTGAAGTTACCAGTGTATTACTATGTGATGTGTATGAAAAATTGCATATAAATACTTGAGGCTGAATTAACCACTATCCTCCTCCCATGAAATTAATATTTTAAGCATGCTGCATAAATACAGGGATGGGGACAAAGTGTCTTTTAAAAGAAATCTGAACTTTAGTTTGAGATTTGACATTGAGGCTTCTTCATAGGTGATTGTAGAACAGTATGTTCAGTCTCAACCAAATGGTCTTCAGACAATGTATTCAAAATTACTGGAGTTTGTTCCTCTCCATTGCCGTCTCTTGCGTGAGGTAACAGGAGGAGGTATTTCAAGGTAATTGAAATCTTTCTTTTTGTCGTTGTTAAATTTTGTTAACAGATTTCTGTTAACTTCTGCTAAACAGTATTTAAATTATAGGAACAGAACAGACCCTCTGATGGCTATGGAGAGATGTTTAATATACATTATCTTCAGTAATAAATAGATCTCTTGTAACCTGCTGACTGTATTTTATTGCAAAGTAGCTCATTTTAATGACTAAAAAAATAGTGTCCATATTCTTTTCTCACTCACTTTACCATGACTAATACTTTATATTTGTAATTTATCATGCGAAAAATCACATTAGTTATATGTCATCTTGAAAATCTAGTCTTGTCCTTACTTTACTTGGCATAATGATTTTTTTTCAGTCTTACTTTCAAGTTTTTCACATAGGATTCATTTCTAACTTTTAAGAAGTATTCTGCAATCAGTTTTTCTCACCAATTTTTCTGAATGTATCTCCCAAAATAATAGGTCTTTAATTTAATATATTTTCAATGTGGCTTGGATAGTTACTGTTGGATTTATTTTAATTTCAATCCCATATTTATGTATGTGATCGTGGCAGAGAATTGCAACATATGCAATACTCTGTAAATTCTGGATTTATTTTAAATTAGAGCTATTTATAGTGGGAATATTGATTTAATCTTGCAGTGAAAGAGGGAATACGGTTCCTGGATATGATTTCTTGGTAAATTCTGTATGGCCAGAAATTGTTCGTGGTTTAGAAATTAAATTGCCGTCTCTGTTTAATCCTGGAAACCCAGATTTATTTCATGAGGTAATTTTAAATTTATATATTCACCACAGTTTGCAATGATGAACCAAGGGATACAGACTGTTAGACTTAACTACTACATATTTAACATAGTTTGTTCAATTGCAACTAACTTATGTTCTTTGTTTATATAGATGAATGCTATAGTAAAAAAAAATGTCCCTACTTTGTAATATGAACTGAATCTGGGGTATGGTGGACAAACCATAGGAGACTTTTAACATTCTGATTCAGTGCAGTTTTATGTAAATATAATCAAAATAATTTATATATTATTATATCTTCATGTAAACATCTCCATTGCTAATAGGACATTGTTTCTAGTTCCATAGTTTTCAAATGAGATAAAGTGATTGGATAGAGAAGTAAAGATACTAATTTTCTTGTAAAGAAATTTGACACCCAGTTTAATGCATGCTTTTTGCCTTCAGAAATACAACATAAGTATGGATTTTGTAAGGAAGTTTGAACGGCAATGTGGTTCACAAGCCAGCGTAAAAAGATTGAGGTTACATCCTTCCTACCAGAGCTTTAATGATAAGTGGAATTTGCAAATTTATTTTCAAATAAGGTCAGTATCTTGGTTTTATGCTTAGATGATATAAAGAACATTTTAAAATATGCAAGTGAAAAGATGTATTAAAAATGTGCTTCCTCCCCCCAAATGTAAGGGGAAACTACTCTCCTAAAAGTATGCCTTCTGGAACATCTGTTGTCTCAATATATTAAATGCATCTTATTTTAGAACTCTTGATTCTACCCATGTTTATGCAATCTTTATTGATCAGTTTGAATAATTAAAAATTAGATGACTAGGATTTTTGTAGCCTGTGACAACTGGGTCTAGAAGTGAAAATGAAGCTATAGCATGGAAAAGAAGACTTTAAATTATTCAGTCTAAACTGCAACGCTGTAAGTGTAATAAAACCTCTTGATTAATTTTATTCAAACTTTTCACTTCTATGTGATTTTAGTTTTGCAATCTGTGGCATTCGTCGAAAAAAATTAGTGGAAATCACCATGAGTTCAATTAAACAGAAATAAGATTTTACACACTGCCAGCAGTTAAATTATTTTCCGAAACAAGCCTGATTGAAAAAGCCCTCTTAAAAGATTATAATTCTTTTTAAACAAAAGTGTTCAAGGTATCGGAAAGAACTATTGCTTTCTATCTCCTAGCCTAGAACTATTTGCAGAAGTTTGTGCTAGTGTCCTTTGCAAATCAGTGGAAACCGGAAAGTGTTTTGTCAAAAGACCTAACTATAGGTCGTTAGAAAAAATTTCTATGCCATGTTTTTTTCTTGCTATGGTATAGAGTATCTTTAAGAGAATAAGGGATTGTAGGCATAATTAAGAAGTAATTGCCCTCCTTTCTTCTGAGATTCCTAATTGTAATTTAACTCCTCTCAAATAATACTGAATTTGGTCCTAGATTACAAAATCTCAGTTGTTTGGATTAAAAGTTACAATGAAAACGAGAGGTTAGAAAAATTTGTGCTGAAGCTTATGAAGAGGCCTCAGAGTTTCAGAAATCCCCACTCCTCCTTTTCTACAAATCTTTTTCTTCTGTTTTCTGAGTCTGGCCTTTCCATCTGTCAGACTTTCCTTCCAAAATTGACTAGCAATCCAGATGTATGATCAAGAGCCATGTTGCAAGCAACCTATTTATCCACTCATCTGGATCTCTTTCTCTTATCATACAGATGTGTCATGCGTCAAGCATCTCCTAATCTTTTCTGATCACAGGATTCATTTAACAATAGGCATGAGTGCTTTTGGGGTGATAGATTCTGTGAGGAATCTAGTCAAAAGAATCTCTTGTCCAGTTAATTTATTTAGGTTAATTGTGATTTTAGTTTTTTAATTGGCTTTTAATTGTTTCATATTTTATTTTGAAAGAGAGAGAGATAAATAAATAAATGCATCATAGCATATATACTGTGTTTCTCATAAAATAAGGCCAGGTCCTCTTTTTTTGAGCCCCGAAGAAACGGCTAGGATGTCGTTTCGGGGGTGACTTAATTTCCTCCCCCACCCCCCTCACCATGAGGCTGTTTCTATTGGCCGATGGAAGTTTCCCCAAAGGCAGAGTCACCAATCGTTTCTATCAGCCGGTAGAAGTGGCCTCGGGGCAAGCACTCACGCACACTCCTCTCACCATGAAGCCATTTCTATCAGCCGATGGAAGCTCCCCAAAGGCAGAGTCACCAGCTGCTGCTACCGGCTGGGTAGCAACGAGTGCCCAACGGGCAGCCACGCCTCACCCCAAAGCAGCTGGTGACTCTGCCTTTGGGGAGCTTCCATCAGCCGATAGAAATGGCCTCGTGGTGAGGGGAGTGCGCATGGGTGCTCGCCCCAAGGCCGCTTCTACCGGCCGATAGAAGTGGCTGGTGACTGCCTTCAGGGAGCTTCTATCGGCCAATGTTCTATCGGTAGTAGATCGGGATATTCTAGCCTAGGCTACCTGCAGGGCACTCCTAAAGGCAAGTTTTCTCCCCCCCGACCTTCCCCCCCATTTCTCTTCATCTCGTGTAGTTCTAACTAACAATGTGAAAAATGGCAGGGAAACGCATGGTTTAAATAGGCCTAAATTTGTGGGGTGGGGCTTAATTTCACCTCATGCCTAGAAATCATGCTGGGCCTTCCTATTGGTGGAAGCCGCATTGTTGGAAAAACATGGTATTAAGTAAAACCACCATGAGTTGACCATTTCTGTGATAAAGGTACTAAGATTTCTTAAGGTTTAAACATCTGGAAAAGTGAACCAGTCTTTACCTAATACTAGGAGTACAAGAGAAACAGAGTTGAAATTATCAGTGGGGATTCCACAGTGACATGACTTCACCAAAAATATCTGCTCAGAACTTCTGTATGACATTCAGATTTGAGATACAATTTGTAGGATTAGATTGATAGCTTGCATCACTAAATTGCCAGATTTTAATTGCTAACCTTACTTTCACTGGGGTTTCACAAAAGATATTTTGTGGTTCTTTTAGATTTAGAGAAATTGCAGGTGCTTTAGAAGCAGCTCTTTCTGATGGCTTAGAAGAGGCTCCAGGTAAAGCTTTTCTCTTTATTTAACATGCATGCCTCATGCCTTTATATTTAGATAACATAAGAAAACTATTTATTTTCCATTGCTGGGATTTTTTTAAAAAAATATTCATATAAAAAGTGCTGCTTTGCTGACTAGAAGTTTTGTGATTGTAATAAGCTCACATTATCACAGTCCATGTAATATTTGCTTGGAACAAAACCAAATCAATTGAACTAAAAAAAGAGAAATATATGTCTAAATGTTGAAGCAGAATTCTTGTATTACTAACATTTGACTGAAGGCAGAATTGACTAGTAATGTTTCCCACTAAATAAAGAACTATTTATGGGTAGCATTGATGAAACAAAAGATAAATTGTGTCCCCAGTTTCTACTTTGTAATTTATTGTGTCCGTCATTTGATAATGATGGATAGTGTTTTTTACAGAAAAAGCTGGTTCTTAAAGAACCAATAGTTTCCCCATTTTCGGTCTCCCCTGCTATGTAACCTCTGCAAATCATACTTACCTCTTTTTTTTTGCAAGTGCAGTTACTCAAAAGATATAGGTAGTTGCTATAATTGAGACTTTAGCAGGGGTGGGATTAAATAAATGAGCCTTCACCAGCCATGAGGGAAGAGTGGCCAAACCATCTCCCCTTGCAATTGGTTGGAGAGAGGAACTTCTGAGTTGTAGAAAGATGCACAGATTTTCCACCAAGGGGACACCCCATAAGCAACTTCCGAGGAAATGCTGTAAAACTGCACTTGTCGGGTTTCATCTTAAGGAGGCACTGTGCCAAGAGTGAAGCCTGGAGTTCAGAAAAGAAAAGAAAAGTTAATATGATGATGTTTTAAATGTAACATGGATCATAATTGAACTAACCATATTCTTCCTTGGCAGCTGGAAGTTCATATCGCCTTTTGGCAACGCACATGACATGGGCTAGTTTAGAGAAGTGCTGGTCAGCTCAGATTTTTCTGCCGTTGTTAACGGATCGATTATGGAAGCTTTCATTGCAGATTCTAGCCCGCTACTCAGTCTTCATTAATGAGGTGAGAAAAACTGGTTCGCTTAATTGATTGATTTTTTTTAATCTCACCTTTTATCAGTTCATAAGTAAATTCAAGGCAGCAAACATACATAATATTCCTTCTTCCTATACAATAAACCTGTAAGGTGGTTTGTACTGAGAGTGACAGGCCCAGTCACCCAGCCAACTTTTTCATGCTGGGAATCTTATGCTAGGAATATTTTAAAAACTAAACTGGTTCAAGATTAGCATCTACCTTTAAGAAATAACAAAGTTTTGACAAACTTGGCTTTCTCTCTAATATTATTCTTTGTCACTCTTTTTGTAAACGGAACAGCTTCTGCTCAGGCCTGTGTCTAATGAAACTGTGAAAGACCATAAAAAAACATTAGCAAGCAAGGAATCCCCACTGAACTCTGTGGAAGATCAAGGAAATGAGTCTTGTCCAGATGCTCAGCCCTTACCTTCTATATCCACCACTCAGCTTGTGTTTGTTGCTGCAGATTTGGATCGACTTCAGGAATGGGTTTGTAGCTATTACTGATTTACATGACTCTCTCTGACCCAGACAACCTACAAATATGTGACCTGAAGAAAATTATTCTTTACCATTTGTGGCTGCTGCTTTGGCTATCAACTTTTATCCTGGTTTTTTATCGTTGAGGTAAAAGTAGTACGAGTGATGCATTCACTTCTTTAGTCCTGTCAGTTCAAAAAACTTAAAACTGTTAATATACAGCTTTGAATCAGAACCTTTCTAGGGGTTCAAATCAAATTATTTAAAGTGTTGTTTTTATTCTTTTTCCATAGTTGGTTAAACAGCTCGTTATTTTGTCAGGTACACCTGTTTAAGGTGATATGGGCCGGGCACCGGTACTGTTGTAAGAATCTGTTGTAAGATATCACTGATGCCTTCTTTATTGGGGGGGGGGCGGGGTGTTTCAGCAAAGAGAATTGCAGAAACATTACAGTCTTGTACACAAGAACTTTTCTGCATCGGTGTGTCAGATATCTGAAGGTTATGTTACTCATAACGCCTTGCATGTTTTTCATTCAGCTTCCTGAACTTTTGGAAATAATCAAACCGAAACTTGACATGATTGGCTTCAAGAATATAGCTTGCATCTCAGGTAAAGATTTGTGTATCTCTTTCTCTCGCTGCATTCAACTTTTGATGAATATATTTTATCAGGCAATGTGTTTACAAAGACAGAAAATGTTAAATTGAACGAGGAAAATTGAAATTGAAATAATTTCTCAGTTTTCGAGGGAATGGATTTGAAGGTGATTCCCTATAGCCTTGCTTAGTCTTCTTTTTCCTCCCTGTATCTTTGGGGTGAAAAACATTACTGGTTCTTAAGCACATTTCACTGCTAGTGTTTGCAGATCAATTACACTTCTAAATGACTTGGTTCTAAAATGAAATGAAAGAGGAGATGAATGGAGGTGAGTGAAGGAGGTTTGGAGAATTCTGACTCATTTGGACACTTGCCAAGTACAGTTAAGAGAGTGGGCAGTGTTTTAAAACCTGCTCTTTTATATCTCTATGAAACATAATATTGAAACGGTTGTATCATAATATATAATCTAAAGTAGTACAATCCAGCTCTTTTTGTATTTGTTTTTAACTTACTTCAGAGGAGTTGTAAAATACCATATACCTAAGACTGGTGTTTCGATTTTACAGTGCATAAATGTATATATTTCTCCAATAGGAGCACTAGAAGACTCAAAGAGTTCTTTACTAGGTTCCTGGCCAACCTTAAACAGTAAGATTATTCAAGACTTAAATGATTCTTGCTTTAGCTGCTTGAAAAGCGCCCTGGAAATCCCAAGACTGTATAGAAGAACTAACAAGGTATGTTTTTCCCATTTGAAAATATATGTATGGACACCATAAATGCCCATTATAATAACTATTTCTCTTGTTAATGCTGGGATGTGTGTGTAACTATATAAATGTTAATATAAAATGACCTTTAAGTCTGCAAAGCTTCCTGTACTCTACAAGAGTTAGTCTCTCAAAGGCTATTAAAAGAGAAACTATGTAGTCGTATCATGTTCAGATGCCCCCCATTATCCATCTTCATGTTCTATTTCTGTATTTTCTATTTTTCTAACTCCCTATTGACCTAGGAAAGGTATAGTGATGTACAAAGTAAAACGCCCTTCTGGTTCCTCTTATACTCTGTTGCATTTCTAAAGCAGAATTTGGCAGGGCCATCAATGCCTTTGCTTCCGTTGATATGCATCTCTTTTCCAGATAAGTGGTTATTAGCTGACAAGGATTGTTTCAGAAGTAAATAGAGAGTTCCAACATCAGATATCTCCTATTTCCCACTGCACCCACCTATAGAGGAAGAAAGCCAGCATTGCCATTAATGTGCTAGAATGGCTCAAACTCTGTCATACAGAGCTTAATTCCAATTTGCTGCTATTGAAACTGTTAAGGTTTTGATAGTACAGCTGATCATTCAAGGTTAAATCCTTTGACTAGGCGTTTCATTTCTTTGTCAGCTGCCAAATCTCTGTTTGGCTCTACAAGTGTTAATTCTGATCCAAATTGTGATAATTATGATCGGAAAAATACATTTGCTTTAAAGACCATGTAGGTGATGCATGCTTTGCCATTTTTCTCTAGAATTGCCTTAAATATTATCACAGATTATTCATTGGAATGTTTAACTGTTGCTCCTGAATGATTCTAAGACTGCTGTGCGTGAACAATTAACCATTCATCTTTCTAAATGGTCATGTTAAGGTTTACTTTAGACGCTTAATAAAGTTTTCTCTTGTTTGTTTTTACATCAATAACCAGGAAGTGCCAACCAGGGCATTGCCCTATGTTGACAGTGCCCTTAAACCTTTCCATCAACTGAAGAATGACTACAAAGATATATTAAAGCCAGCTGTGATTGAGCAATGGCTGGAAGGAGCCCTCAATACAAGCACACAGAAGTAAGTGACATTTTAAGAAGAATGTTGCCAGACTAATCCTACAGGAAGTTGTTGAAAATTCAGAGATTATGTACATTCACAACTCATTACTATATATCAAAAAGCTTTCCTGATAACCTCCATTAAAAGGACATAGGTCTCCTTGGAATTTCCATTCGCATCTCTAAAATCCAAATCTTTACACATAAATTAAATACACATAAGCCTGTGTGTCTTTTGAAATTCCGTACCATTGAAGTAAAATAGGAGTGTTTTGTTGCAATTGTGTACATCAGGGCTGTCAAACTCCCAGCCCACGGACCGGATGCATCACATGCTGGCCACTCCCCCGTCCAGTTTAGCAAAGGGGGAAAAAGTCCCAATACGTCACGTGACACCACTGTGACGACATGAGTTTGACCCCTGGCATAGATAAAGCTAAAATATAATTTAAAGAGGGTATGTTCCAGGCTAAAATCAGCAGTTTTCAGTTACTGTTAAATTAAATGGGAGAGAAAGAGCATAACTTCATTTCTCTATATTTACTTACAGTGCATTTCTGTTTTTTCCTTTTTAATAAATTTACAGACATTTCTAAAATTCTGTTTTCACTTTGTCACATGAGCGTAGCCAATTAGTGAGTCAAAAAATGAATTTCAGCAACTATAGAATCAGGCTGCAAGCTTAACATAAGTGAACATAAGGGTCTAAATACTTTCTGAATACACTGCATATTCTGCTCCCATCCTATAGGCACAGCATAACTATTACATACACAATATACGCTCTTCCTCCCCCCACGCCCAAGAGGTTCTGTCCACAAGTGCTCATAATCTAATCCATTAATTCCTCTTCATGTAGGTACTTGGATACAGTATCAGATATTCTACATTCTGTAAAGAAAATGGAAGAGAGCTTGAAAAGGCTAAAACAAGCCAGAAAAACTGTAACTGCAAATAATCCCTCTCCCTCTGGAGGCATGAGCGACGATAGCAAAATCCGCCTACAGTTAGCTCTAGATGTGGAACACTTTGGAATGCAGGTAACTAGATGCCAAAAACAGTTAAGGTAGTGGCGGTTTGCATAAATATAGCTGTTAATTTGTTAGAGTTTGGCCGCACAAACCTCCGTTCAGATCTTTTGGCCAGTCATTCTCTTTTGCTTTGGGTACCTTTTTGGGGATGATCATTCACTGTTGCTCCAGTTTATTTGGAGCAATAGTGAATGATTGTATGGTTGATGAGGGTTTTTTGGGACAGGGGTTGTAACTTCTTGAAATTCAATGCTCATGTCGTAGATCTTCTGATTGTATTATGTTTGAAATACTTCTAGTGTTGCTTACAAAGCAATAATTAGTAAATCTGATATTTTGTTTCAGGTGGAGAAGATGGGGATTCAGCTAAGCAACATTAAGAGTTTTTCCACTCTTTCGGAGCTTGTTCAAGCTGCTAAAGGTCAGATGGGCACCGAACAAACCTAACATAATCTCCAGCTTTTTAATGAAGAGACCTAGTTTCCAAAAAATAAAAAAAGTTTATTTTTTATTTTTACTTTCCTTTGCCAAATACTGTTTAGCAAAAAAAAAAAAAAAAAAGTGCTTCCTAATGCAGCTGCAGCAGCAGATTTAAAAGTGTCTCAAAATAGAAAAACTCATTTCACGAAAATAAAGAAACATACAGGGGAGAACGTATATTTTGGTTTTCCGTTATATGGAAGGCAGTTTATATATTTCTAAGTATTCTGCCATAGGATTATGGAAATATTTTTATTTTTATTGTAAATTATTATCATGCAGAAAAAAAAATGAATTTAAGGTGATTACAATGAACAAGAAGAATTTTGTCTTTTTGTAAATTTTGTTAGAATAAACAATGGTGTTAAGTATGTTGCTATGACTTGTATGTTTTTAATGTTTTATTTTGTGATACAAATAGTAAAAAAAAAACCGTAAGAGTAGCAAAGTTGTGACGTCTAAGGATTGTTTGCATCATACTACTTTGAGTTTATAAAGAACTATTCTTGGTTTTCTAAAAAGAAATCAGTTTTGAATTTTTCCTCAATGGTTGGCATCTTTTATTCCGAGTCAAAAGCCTGTGAAGAAAATCAAATGTTTCCCCAAATGACTTTTTTTAAAAGATGTTTTCAGAATACCTGCTGTTTTTCTTTTTTTGCTCTACAATAAGGGATTGATAGAATTGTGGTGTTTAATTAGTAGAAGTTTCTAGTATTATCTCAAAAATCTCAGAATTCAGAATTCAGAATTAACGAGTGGTTTTTATAGTCTTAGTAGGGATTATGGGAAACTCTTGGTTATGGAAAACTCTTTACTTCTCAGGGACCTGGAAATCCTATTTCCATTAAAATCCCTATTTCCATCATTGAAAATGAAACAGATTTTTTTTTCCCCTCTGTGAGGTCATTATAACACAGCATGATCCCTGGAAGGTTGAAAGGCTAATTTGTGGCTTCTGGCTGCCAGGTTGTGGCCATTACCTAATTTGAAAACAGGTGAGTCCTGACAGGAAGTTCTGTATTTGAAGAAATGCACATTGTTATGACTTCAGAGATAGTATCCTAGAATCACAGTTGTTCTTACGCTATTAGTTGATATTAAAATCTTCCAATCAGAGCGCTGGATTGCGAAGGGTTGAGGTGGTGGCCTTGTCTTAAATTGGTTTCGTTTCTGCCTACACTAGCATGCATTTCAAACAAATTATGTTTTCCTGATTCTCTTTTAGGATGTTTAATATCCAGTTTCGATCCTGTTTCAAAGGAATGCATATAGACCCATGATTTATAATGCCAAGGTGAAAAGGAGGAACAAACTAGGAAGCAAACACATGAATTTTGGTGTGAAAGCTCTGGCACTCAGAGTAAATTTATAGACATATAAAATGTATAAACACTTTAGTTGTAAACGCTTGTGTTCGGCACCCTGCTTTGGATAATGGATCAGGCAGTCCTGAACTGTTTCCCACTGTCGATTCAAAGCTGGAGCTGGAATGTTGTTATGACCAAGAAGTGCACCCCAAAGCACCCCCCTTTTTTTCTTTCTTTTTTGTAATAATAATTATTTTATTGTTCTTTTTCACCTTTAACACACTTTAATCTTGACTTTAACAGTATTGTATCATTATGCAAATTATTCTACACATCAATCTCATATAAATATCTACGCTGATACATCTTTATATACATTCATTTACTTTTATCTATATTTTTTTTTATTTCTTTTATCTTTATTTCTATTATTCAGCCAATTATACCAATTATCCCAAATTTCATAATACTCCGACTATTCTTTCTCTTTAAGTTTTAATGTCAATTTGTCCATTTCAGCACAGTCTAGGATTTTTTGAATTATTCATTCCTCAGTAGGCATTTTGTTTCCAACATCATGCGTATATTATTCTTGAAGCTGTCAGAATGTGTAATCAAATATATTTAATCTTTCTATAATTCCCTCTTAACTATTCCCAATAGAAACAATTCCAATTTAAATTCTATTCATTCTTCCATTATCTCTTGTAGCCAACTCCATATTTTAGTCCAATATTTCTGGGCTTCCGGGCATGACTATCACATATGGTAGAAGGTACCTTGGTTCTGTCTGCATTTCCAACATGTTGAATTCATGTTAGGGTACATTTTGGCTACTCTCATTGGGGCAAATGCCCCCAATGAGATCAGCGGCCTATAAGGAAAGTATGTATAAAATGTTCCCTCCCCCCCTCCCCCCAGTGTTTCATGCAAATGGTTGAATCCAGTCCCACGACCCAAGTATGGAAAGGCCTAGAAAATGCAAGCAGAGGGATAACTGACCAAGATTAGTCTGTATACTATTAGCCCAAAAAGTTGAGTGAGTTCACTGGGGAATTCTCAATCATCATGCAAACATGATTTGAGTGTGCAGCTTTGATGAAGTAAGTCCCTGTAACATGAATATTATTTAATTGTAACATCCCAATTTAGCTAAAGTTAGTTGTGCAACAATTAAACATAGGCATGGCTAAAAGTCTTTAAATTGAACGTAGAAACCGGGTATTAAGTTCTCTGTTCTGGATATATTATTTCCCATATTTTTAAATGGCATAGCTTTCACAGGGAATATTAGATCTGCACACATTGTTGAATAAGCCAAAATAGTTGGGTTTGGCAAACCATAAACCATGGGTTAAAATGTATATGTTTGGCTTAAACCCAGCACATATTGGAATCTCTCCATAAATGGGAAATGATCTACTTTATCTTAACAATAGTCATAAGAGTTGTGAGCATTTTATTAATCACGATGTAAACAGTATTTTTTATAAAGTTCTATTGATAAATTTTGTCAAGTTTATTTTTGAAAGATGCATTAGTTTTCAAAGCAAGATAAAATAAATCATAAAAACTAAGTACTGTGGGAAAAAGATTAAAGGATTACAGAAAACTGTTTCCCCACCCACCCATCCAGAATTTATGTTTCGTTTAGAGGATTTGTAATTTGGCCAAAATAAATCAATGCAGTCAATTCTTTTTCATACACTGCAAACTGAAATGGCTTGTTCAATGTTATTTTAAGTGTCTCACTGGCATGTTCTTCTGTGTGGGCTTCCTCTTGATCTTTGCTGGGGCTGAGCTCAAAAAGTTGCTGATTTATGATCTGCCAGCAAAAACAAAGATAGTAAATCCGAGTCAGTAGGCCATAGTGCTAAGATTATAAATGAAAAAAGCCCAATAAATGAAAAGATATTTTAAAAATGCTAATAAAGAGATTTAGAAACTTGAATTTAAAAAAAAGTCATAATGTTTGTAGAAGGCTTATATGGTTTGTGCCTCTCTCTCTCTCTCTCTCTCTCTCTCTCTCTCTCTCTCTCTCTCTCTCTCTCTCTCTCTCTCTCTCTCTCTCTCTCTCTCTCTTCCCTCCCTCCCTCTCTCTCTCTCCCATCTACATCCATCCATGGCTGGTTTAGGAATTCTAGGAGTTGAAGTCCACAACTCATAAAAGAGCCATGATTCCTCATCCCTGATCTATGGTATATTTTCCATCCTTGGATGCTGAATACATAATCTAACTGATAGATATTTATATGCTTACAAAGAGCAGAAGTCAATGACAGCATACCTTTCCAATGGTCACATTACTGCTGCTTAGCAATCTGAGATTGGCTTCTTTTCCAAGCAGATTAGGCATCCCGTATTGCACCAGGAGTTCTTGAAGGTTGTACATGCTTGTAAAGGACACCCTTGGGAAAGTCAAGTGAATTGGTCTGCAGAAGGAAGGAAGGAAGGGGAGGGGACAGGGCAAAGCACAAGATTATGAAAGAGTTGTCTCTAAATAAATTCCAAGAAGTGATGATGGTTACAGGCTTCTGGAGGATCTGAGGCTGGATTTGTCACTGAGATCACCTGTACACTGGAAAGGAAATGGGACTGGTTGCCTTGGTTGCTTCTCTGTCTTGACAAAGGGAGTAGTGGTTATCTCTCAAGACAGGTGTGGGAGGAGTAGATAGAGTCCCTTTCCTAAATATGCACTGCAACGATGCCATTGTGTGTATATTTAAAAAAAAAAAGGCACCCAAATTCAGACTTGATACTTGTGCTTGCTCAAGCATTTGATCAGGTCTTTTTATAATGTCCACTAAAAGCGGCTCTTTTCATCTGTACAAAAACAACACGTTTCCTAAAATGATTTGGCAAATATCTGCTTGGATTTTTTTTTTAAAATCTATTTGGAAATCTCCAGAGAAATGCTACACAGCTCCCTTCTGTTGTCTATTAAAAGTCCCTTCTCTTTTGTAGCCATACCAGCTTAAGCTACCACCACCTGGTGAATTTCTTAATCCTTTGTGGTGCCTTGTATCTAGGTACCCAAATCAGTGCAGGAGAGATTAAAATGCCATACGTGAGTGGATACTCTAATAGTACATGGCCTTGAATCCTAAAGAAGGATATGGTTTGGAAAGAATGAAAATAAATATAGGTAATCCTCAAGTTACAACCAGTGACTGTTCGAAGTCACAAAGGCACTGAAAAAAGCGACTTACACTTTCGTTGTTCACACTTATGACTTGCGGCATCCCCATGGTCACGTGGTCAAAATTCAGATGCTTGGCAACTGACTCATATTTATGACGGTTGCAGTGTCCCAGGGTCACGTGATCACCTTTTGCAACCTTCTGACAAGCCAAGTCAATTGGGAAGCCAGATCCACTTTATCAACTGTGTTACTAACTGAACTGCAGTGGTTCACTTAACCACTATGACCAGAAAGAGCATAAAATGGAGGCAAACCCAACTGTCTCAATAGAAATTTGGGGCTCAACTGTGGTTGTTAGTCAAGGTCTACCTATATGGTCAGAATATTCAAATACTGAGATAAATTCCAAATTCTGCGATGCCAGAGGTGGGCCAGATTCCCATCTAGTCCAATTAAAGATATTTGAGTGCCACAAATTACATATTCATGGTATATAATAAAAGAATAAGAATGTTGGAAGGGACCTTAGAGGTTGTCTAGTCAACCCCCTACTCAGGCAATAAACCCTACACCATTTTAGACAAATTGTTATTCAATCTCTTGTTAAAAAACCTCTGGTGTTCTGGAGGCAAGTCATTCCACTGGTTAATTGTTCCAACTGCCACAAAATTTCTCCTAGTTCTAGGTTGCTTCTCTCCTTGATTAGTTTCCACCCATTTTTTCTTGTCCTGCCCTCAGGTGCTTTGGAAAATAGCTTGACTTTCTCTTCTTTGTGGCAGCCCCTGAGATATTGGAACACTGCTATGAATATTTGAGCATGAGTGGTTAGATGAATACTAAAGTTTTAACTAAGACATGCTCCATAAATTGAAGAATCTCATAACTACCACATCTGGACTTCCCCTGATTCTACAAAGAACTTCTTAGAATAATAGAATTGCAAGTGACCATTTCAGCCATCATGTCCCACTTTCTACACTGTGCAGGAATATAAATTAAAGTGTTCCAGAGACATATGACTGTCTAGCCTAAAGAGCAACCAATTATCCACCACCTCCTTGGGCAATTGGTTCTACTGTCAAATTGTTCAAATTATTATGAAGTTTTTATGAGTGCCTAGTGTTGTGATGAATGTGTGAACGTACTTTGATTGCAAGTTTTGAAACCATTTCGGAGAAGGTGTCAAAGAATATTGATCATCATTAGGTAGTTTTTTGTTGTTGCTAGGCTGTAAGAACAGCAAAAATATACTCTTGCTGAGAGGAATTTCAACAATGGAAAGTCCTGTCTGATATTTATGCTTGAAGTTTCCAGTTACTGTCATCATAGGAACAAAGATCTTAGTTTGGGAATCAAGCCAGAATTCTTGAGGTTCTTTGAGTGGGGAAGCTCCATTTATTACAGCTGAAAAACAAATAAAAATACGGTTAAAAGAAACTAATGGTTTCCCTCTCTTTGGCATAAAAAGGATCTAGCTAATATTACATGCAGTGTCTATTTATCCCTTTATCCATGACTCTTCTTGGACAGAATTCAAGTTTCCTACTGCATACATACATCCAAGTGAACTTATAACGCAAAACCCTAAAACAATAAATCAAAAACTGGCAGAGTAGGGAAACTAAATTCAGAGTGTTAAGTAAAGTGTTATTTGAATTAATTGTGCGTATTGCTTTTGATTATGATCTGAGAAACCTTAAGAGCAGAGGTCTCCAAACTTGGCAACTTTAAGACTTGTGGACTTCAACTCCCAGTATTCTGGGAGTTAAAGTCCACAAGTCTTAAAGTTGCCGAGGTGGGGATCCCTGCTTAAGAGGCTCAAAAATGTGCACTGTATTTCCCAACAATTGAAAATCTGCTTGGGGAACTGATCTTCAACAAGTATCCTTTGAAACCACAATAGATGTTCCAAGAATCTCCAAAAGGCCCTATACTACAGGAATAGAGCCATTTTATCCTCCTCCTGTAAAGGTTTCTCACACACTGCATAACTAGTTTCTACAATTGTATCCTATGAGCAGACACAGAAACCAGTTTGGTGTAATGGTGAAGGCATCGGACTATAAATTGGGAGTCTGTGAGTTGTAGTCTCATCTTGGGCACCAAACAGCTAGGTGACCTTGGACTGGTCACTCTTTCTCAGCCCTAGGAAGAAGCAGGCAAGGACAACCCACTTCTGAAAAACATTGTCAAGAAAACTACAAAAATGCAAAAACTAATCCAGGAAGTCATTAGGAGTCATACACTGACTCAAAAGCACGAAAACAAATACAGACTTGGCGGACTCTGGTATGAGAGATAACCAGATCAAATGGATTCACATATTATGCACAGCTAAATTTCTTTCCTACTGTGTTACAATTTGTCAAACACGCATGCAGAAAGACTCATTATCTGTTCAGTACTCAAAGAATCAAGTGAACCTTATCCTCAAACTGGGAAATGGGTGGCATATAAATGCAATAAATAAAAGAAATCAAAGTGGTGGGAAGCAGTTTATTCCTTTACTATATGATATTAAGAAGAGATCTTTAATCTTTGTGCTTTGGCCCTGCCCCATCATAATTGGTGGATACCTTTCTTAACTGTTCTTAAATTGCTACTGTCAATCTCACTGGGGCTACCATGGTTTTGTCTGTGAATCAGTCATTGTGACCCCTTTTTCAGAACAATATAGATCAGGGGTGTCAAACTCAGGGCCTGAGGGCCAGAAACAGCCTGTCGGGTGTTTAAATCTGGACCATGGGGCTGGCCTGGAAATAGCAAAGGACCGACCCACTGTGCCTCTGGCAGCCAAAATAGGGCATGGGGGGGGGGGCTGCATGCGACCCCCATGTGCCCTGTTTTCAGCCTGGATGTCCTCCTGCAGCACTCTGCTGGCCAAAATGTGGTGCGGGGGGGGAGTACATGTGACACAGACACACCGTGCCCCATTTTGGCCGGCAGGGTGCCTACCCCCCCGGCCTGTGGAAAAGAATTACAATCGTGATCTGACCCTCAAAGAGATCCAGTTTGACACCCCTAATATAGATCTTCCAAGCAACTCTCTTCCCCACTCTGAGATTCCTCGGTGAGGAATGGGGATGTATTCTAATGGTTAAAAGACAGGCACATAACACACTATATCTGAATACCCAATTACCCGTCCAATTTGCCAGAAGTTAATTTTCATCAGAGGGAATTAATAATAAGGGTTATCCAAGTTATATTCTGTGTTACAGACCTGATGAAGGTCTGGAGATTCAACACCTATTTATTACAATCCCCATTTTAACATGGACAAAGTAGTTATTGCATTATTTTAACAAGTTTCAAATTATTATTTTCCCTTTGATTTTCTTCTCTCTAAGATTGTCATTGTTCTTTCTCTGTGACAATTCCCTTTTCCCTGTCTGGTACCTTTGAAATGAGTGTAAGTTGCCAACAGCAGAGTGGTTTCTGGATCAATGTCAGCCAGCAGACCCTTGGTTCTATGTGTGCTCTTCCTTTCGACAAATGCATTGATTTGTCTTGCTGCCTCTGTGGGGTTGGTGAAATCCACAGCTCGAACATGGAAATTAACATCTGGAAAGGCCAATTCATGGACAAAAGACTCAGATAAATGGGTCCCAGGAGCAGAGAAAAGGCACAAAAGCTTGGAGAAAGTCAATCCTTCTGTGTCCCTGGCGTGTAAGGGAGCATTCAGGATGATCTTCAGGGCAAAAAGAACTTTATGTCCATCTATTTTGAAGGTACAACTTGCGTTGGGTGGTGGGTCAAACCCTAACAAAACCTGCAGATTGGCTGCCGTTTGTCTAGAAGCCCCTAAATAAATGGACAACATAGACTCATACATGAATATAGGAGAGAGGATAATATTGCTGCTTCCGTGTATTTTCTTCAGCTCTTTGTGAAAACGTGCCCCAAGCATATAAATGGGGTCTTTTAAGAACTTCACACCCAAGTGTTTCTCTCCTTCCTCACTCTTGTTGCTCAGACTCTCTTCATATGTTGAAGTGAAATGGGACTCGATTGAGAGGGGAACAAACATCTTCACCAGCTGTTCCTTTTCTTCCAGCTTCTTGCAGCTATTGACATCAGTGTTGTTGAGGGAAGTCAAGTAAAATGGGTGAACATACACCCGATCGCAGCCTCCAGTGGTAAGGTACAGAAGGACACATGGCACAATGACTCCAACTTTCATATTGATGTGGATTTTCACCTGTGTCTGTTTCAGAAAGAAACAATTACTACCGTCACCAATGGATGTTTTATGGATTTTTTTGGCAGGCTTCCCTTTTATGAAATAGCATAACTATCCAAGCCACACAAAAATTAAGGCATGTATTTAGGAAGCATCAGTTAGCCTACATGGAAAATTTGCCATGATCCAGTTGTGTTTCTATAATTCACTGAAACACAAAGTATCTGATTATATGTTACTGTAGTGTTTTATGCACTCAGTTATAAAACTGGGTTTAATTATGGATAAGCTCGTTCAGCAAATATATTCCATCATTCAGTGTTATATTGGTTTATCCAGAGGATATTTCCAGAGATGGACAATTGCAAGATCTTATTCCTTTTTTTTCTTTTGGAATATTACTTGATTTTAAATCAGTCTTGCATAATTTTAAATATATGTTCTGTTTAATAGGGACACCTTAAAAAAAAAATCCTACTTTTTCTCACAAACTGCTATTTGAAAAGATGAAGCTGCCATGTATATTCCTTAAGTCCAAAAGCAACTATGTGGATCTTACTAAACAATAATAGGCTGCGTTTAGGTTTTGCTTAGCATATTGTATAAACCCTGCCAGTTATGGTTTGTATTTTTTTTTTTAACTTGAATGTGTATCCTTCCCTTGATTTATATCACGGGGGTCAAACCCTCCACATCACGTTGCCATCACGTGACATATCGTGATAGATTTTTTTTCCCTTTGCAGACCTGGGTGGGCATGGCCTGTGCATGATGGTATCTGACCCACAGGCTGCTAGTTTAATAACCCTGATTTATATAAATGCTCACCTAAGAGGACTTGCAGATCATGGCTTGTGAATTAGTATTAAACATGCCTCAAACAATACGTAAAACAATCCTTCCTAAAATATCCCTTCTAATGTTGAACTTTTGAATCAACTATTGATTAAAAAATGAAGATAAAGGCTTGGTGGTGACCAGCTAGAACTAAAGTATGGCTTACTCCAGCTCTTCCTGCACATAACCAGGGGTGGGATGCTACTGGTTCTGCCTGGATCTATAGAACCAGTAGCTCTGAAGAGCAGCAGACACCGAACTGTTTCTGTGTCTGCTGCTGTTTGGCCCACCCGCCCACCTGGGCTCTTACCTGTCGTTTATTTCCTGCTTTTTCAACCTCAGCTGCTTTGCGCGGCACAGCTGAGCTTGAAAAAGCAGTAAAAAAGTGGCTTTTCCAACACTCGCACCCACGCACAGCGCTTATCAGCTGTCCGGGCGGCACAACTTAAGGTTTATTATACGGGCGCGTAGCTTAATCACCGAACCAGTAGTAACACCAGTTGAATCCCACCCCTGCACATAACCTTTAGCCAGTTGCGCTCAATTTGCATAAGATTGAGTTATACATTAGCCTCTTTCTCAGGTGAATGACGTAGAGGAGCACTAAACATTGAAGACCCATTGAGCTGAACATTTGCCTAGCCTCTCAACAGCCAGATCTTCAGTGTGGACATCTTTCAAGGCAGTCCTAATATAGACTAACCTAATTAAGATTGCAATTATTATCTGGAATTATGTGCCAGCAAACCCCATCTGTGTAGATCAGTGCTTTAGAAATGATGGGAAGAAGTGATTTAGACTGCGCTCCCTGGTGCCTCTTTAAAGCAGCTTCCTTTCCTCCCCCACTAGCCTCGGAAAATATATAGCTGCTTTAAGAAGCCAGTTCATAAAAGTGAGGCTATAACAGATGGGCTGGAAAAAATTCTGGATGACACTAAAGAGCAGCAAAGAGTCAGCCATCCAGAGCTTTGCAGCCTAGATACAGTGAAGAGCTTCAATACCAAAAGAATGATGTATAAAATCTTTTATATAAAATTTATTGGATTAATCATTGGAGCATTTAACCCTGAGGTGATGAACTCTTCTCTGAAGAAGCTATAGGAATAAAAAAAATACAAGTCTAAAACAGATTGTCCATATATCATTCTTTATGTAGCATAATCATCTCTTTGTAGGGCTAGTATGGTGCTGGTATAATATCTTGTCCAATATCTAGGCAGTGGTCTGAAGGAGCACATAGTAACCATTCTATTTTCTATGGCAAGATGTTACAGTGATCTTTCTCAATCTGCACATCTATAAAAATATGAATATCGATATGTAATCTTTCATTCATATCTCTACAAAAAGAATCCATTCTTTCTGAATTACATTCTTCAAAGATATTTTGGTGACTAATATTTATATTGTTTTCTATGATCCAACACGGTACAGAAATTGTGCTTCTAGTACAGAAGAAGCTGCTTCTACTTCTTAAAGCAGTTTTTGCTTATTGGGAAAGAAAACAATAGCCCAGTGCTAATTAAAATAAATGTGTGGTTTTGGGGTTTTTTTAGCAGCTGCATCCTTTTTCCAGGCTCATATAAAGCAATGGTGAAAAGTTCAAAGTTATTTGTTTGGGGAAAATGTTAAGAAGTATTTAAGCCAATTTCCTTGGGCTGGCTGGGGAATTCTGGGAATTGAAGTCCACACATATTAAAGATGCCAAGATTGAAAAACATTTCAACTACAGGTGAAGCACAGCAACATCGACACAGGATGTTGGAAGGGAAAGTGATACATGGCATGACATCATAGCACAGTTGATATCAATAATATAATGGCACACAAACCCAATTTTTATATGATCATAAGACAATTCAATTAATAAATTACTACTACTACTACAATACAATGACATTGTGGCTTGTTACCAATTACCTATGACTGGGAGTTTTCATCTTGTCCACAAATATCTTTTTCTTTCTTTCTTTCTACACTACTTCTTGACTATTCCACATGAGATGCTCCTCTACAGATTTTATTCTGAAATCACATTTTCGTGTTAACAGAATTTCCAGAGAATGAGCTTTCATCCATATTCATATGTTTTCTCCACTAATTTTCTTACTCTTTTTATTTGCACATAGATAAAAAGCAGTAGTGAGGAAAAGACACCTACCTGTATTATTGCCTATTATTCTAGTAAGAGGACTGAATTAATTATCATAATTTATTCATAGAAAACTCAGGCCTCCTTTGTTAATAACTCTAGGAATTATCTCCCCAGAAACCACTTCTACTGCAAATGTTTAAAGAACCAGCACTTGTTCTCTGTTGACATTTTATCTGGTTCTCATAAAGTTACATCATAACACGAAACCTTCAGTTTTATGGGCTTCCGTTTAGTGGACTTTGAACACAATAAGCCAAATCTGCTCTCTGTTGTTTGCTTTGGCACACCCCATGGGCCATTTTGTTTATGCATTAAATCCTATTTGGATTTAATGGATATTCTGCTTTATCAAGTACTCTTTCCCCCATTCATCCATTAGATTTTAAGACTATCAGATTATCTAGATTTCTACAGCCCAAATCTGCTAATCCTCATTATTTATTTTCTCCTTTTGCATCTTTACAACTATTTGCAAACTGGGCAATTTGAAATTATTCCAGGGGTTAATGTGTACCCTGTACGATCTATAAAATGAGGGATTACAGAATTGTTCCACCAGCGCTGTGATGGTCCAGCTAATGCCAACAGATTTTATACTGCCTTCCGATGGTCAGTGACCCTATAAATTGTTCGTGTGAAATCTCACTGTTTACTTATGTGCATATAATTACTTAGTTTCCTATCAAACCTTAAGTTTAGATGATAAAAGCTACATATGAACTGAGGTTTACGTATCACTCTAAACTTTAGTTAATTTCAACAGGCTTTTTAAATATGCTGCAGTAGCCAATGTTATACGTAATATGTTGTTTTTTATTTATTTATTTGTATCCTACCTTTATTGTTTTTTACAAATAATTCAAGGCAATGAACATATTCAACACATCTTCCTCATCCTATTTTCCCCACAACAGCAACCCTGGCAGGTGAGTTGGGCAGAGAGAGAGAGAGAGAGAGAGAGAGAGAGAGAGAGAGAGTGACTGGCCCAACTGGATTTCAGGCTAAGAAAGGACTGGAACTTCTGGTCTCTTGCTTTCTAGCCTGGTGCCTTAGCCACTAGGCCAAACTGGCTTGTTAAACCATGATTTATTAGAGTTGCTTCAATGGTGTTTGCCAAAAATCGGGCCACCAATGGAAGACAGCCAGGATTTAGGGTTTTCTGTATCTTCTTTGTTGTCCTATTGCAGCCATCTGGATTTTGGCAGCCTAGATCAGGTGGCTTTATTATTTACAAACCAGAGTGTCTATAACCATAATATATATCATGTCAAAAAACAACAACAAATAGGCAAGCCTATTTGGGAATGCAATATGGGAATCCAACTGCGGTTGCATTTTACCCTTTGAGGAAAATAAGGACAAGCAAACAAATGGTTACCACAACATCAATAATTTTGAGGAAAAAAAAAAGAATAAGCTGCTATTTCGCAATAGGATTTTTAAAACTATTGTTTTCCGTCACCAGCAATAACAACAGAAAAGCGGTACTCACATCTCTGTCCTTTGGGCAAGAACCTCAGGCTGTTTTCGGTGCTCAGGATCATATCCCGAGGGAGCACTTGGGCTCCTATTTTATCCTCCTGATTTCCTAACCTCAGTTACACATTAGCTGTCCCCTCTGCTGTCTGACTCTGATGGGCAATGTTCTGGGAAACGTGTTTTTCCATGTATTGGCAATTACAGCTTTTTTTTCCTTTCTTTCCCAAGGAGAAGAGCAAACATTGACCGAGATGGTCATTTCATCAGACTTTTGTCTGCTCTCCAGTTCTAGGGCTTCCACTATTCTGCCTCCAGTGTAGTAAATGTGGCCCGATAGCTCATTTTCCAACACATTGGGGATCATAGGAAGTTCCATAAATAATAGTCCCTACAGCAAAACTTTTGTAGATTATAAACAGGAAAGGAAACAGAAAAAGACATGAGTATGAATGATAGGTTTAGGTATTGACAGTAACACATTTATCTTAAATGAAATTGAGAAAACAGGAATGCACCCTTTGAGGTATTATAGTGGAGAAAACTGAGAAAAAAACTTGGTTCTTTTGACTAGGTGCTAACTTCGGATAGGAAATATCCATGTACATTTAGTCCTTGACTTACAATCGATCGTTTAGCCATTTACAGCTATTTGCAGTGTCCTCCAATCACATGACCATGATTGCAACGTTTTGGCTGAAAATCAATGTTTACTTCTGGTTTTTGGCAAAAATGCCCATAGCGAACAGTGGGTTCGTTTAACAACTGCAGCATTTAATGACAAGTGCAAAAAAAAGTTTGTAAAATCAGGTCCACTCACATGATGACCTGCACAACGTATGACTATAATGGGCAGCAGTGGTGGGATTCAAAAATTTTTACTACCGGTTCTGTGGGTGTGGCTTGTGGGCATAGCATGACTTGGCAGGGGAAGGCTACTGTAAAATCTCCATTCCCACTGCACTCCAGGGGAAGGATACTGTAAAATTGCCATTCCCTCCCCACCCCTAACCTGCTTTCTAGCTATGTTCTCTGGTGCAGGGCAACAAAAGAAGACACAGCCGATCAGCTGGGACTCGGGAGGCAGAGAATAGATGGGGACAGGGCCAGTCAGAGGTGGTATTTGCCAGTTCTCCGAACTACTCAAAATTTCTGCTACCGGTTCTCCAGAACTGGTCAGAACCTGCTGAATACCACCTCTGATAGGCAAGCTACACATTACCCATTACCTGTACACACCTTCCCTAAGCAATTGTTTCCAAGAACAAATTATTATCTGAAATGTCTTCAAAGTAGCTTTTGGTCACATCTTTTTTCTTCCTTTCTCTTCTGTTTATAAAGTAGTTCCACCATGTTCCTCCTGGTATTGTGCCTCTAATTACAGCAAGATTTTGGTCAAAGGAAAGGGAATTCCACTGACATAGAAAAATATGAACACTCCACAGACATAGCTGTACTAGCCCATTACAGAAGGAGCTACAGTCATGTAAAATTTTGAAGGCTGGTTAATTTAAGCTCAATCAGAATAACTCATCAGGAATGGTGGAATAAATGGATTTTTGGATCGATTCATCAAGGATATTTCATGTAACTGAATAAGCACGATATGAAGTGGAAAAAGTGGGTAAAGGAATATTCGACAAAAGAAAACTGTACGTATTAAAATGTTGTCTGCAGGTTCTTATACTTCACTATTTTATTATCAAATGGGTGGTACTGGATCACTCTGTTCTACCACAGGATTACCTTACTGTACAGGCAATCCAGTTGTGATAGGACCTTGCCAAATGTGATCCAACTTTGTTTGCCAATTGGGGTTATTCAGCCACTAGCAAAGGAGGGAAAAACGGGCTTGGTTAGAAAAATAAATTACATCGCAAATCAGTTTTATTTCTCTATTTAAATAAACCTCCCCCCCAAATATGGAAAAATGTTGCAAAATATGGCACTTTACTGAACAAAAGAGAGAGTTAAGCCCAGCATCTGAATGTACAAATAATTAATTTGCACGTAGGTTCATTTATCCATCACCATTTCCCACTTTGTACAAACTCAAAGTCAATTCATAGATAAAAATTACTTATTTCTTTTGTCCCTTGGGAATGGGAGGGTTTTAATCCTTCTTCTTAGATGTTACTGCCCCCTTGTGATCGTGAATGGGAAATATAGATGTAAGTATATATTAAACCAGTCTTCCAAAATTGGCGCCACACTCTTTACCAGCACTGATGATGTTACCTAGTTTGGGTAACAAAATGTCTGCAAGAAAACAAGCAAATTCAGACAGCACCAAGGACCCCTCATTTCTACCCTGAGCTACATATATTCTCCTTTATTGATACTATTTCCTTAAGCAGCATTTCAAAGTATTGTATGGCTTCCAGTGGCTTCCAGTTTTACAAATTGGATTGTGTTACTTAACATGTTAAGTATTACAAAGAAACCAAATCCCAATCAAATTTCTGCGTGGGAAAACTACTCACTATCATGTTCACAATTCACAGCATACTGTAGTACTAGTATTTCTTCTGCCCTAATGTATGCTAATGCCGCATGCACAAAAACTAATTTGCTATTTTTCTAAATAATCAAAGCTCAAACACTCAAAATGAGACATTTCCCAAACCATAATTCAATTAGAAATCATTTCATTTCTGGTGCAGTAATAAATTGCATGTATTAGCAATTTAAATAAGTTTAGGCCCATGGATTCATTCAGTTATATAAAGCTCTTATGGAATGATGCCTATGGATTAAAAGCAAGAAAGCAATTATATAACTTTGAAAAATGAACAGATTACAAACAAAAAGCACTGTAATCCCAAGGAAAACCCTGAAGAGAACTTTGAAATACAGTTGTATTCATGTTTTGAGTTACTGAATGTAAGGTTAAACAACCTGTGTAAAAATAAAATTTAAATGTATGACCTAAATGTAACTGATGAAGATGTTTAGTTAACCTAAAATTGCTTAAAGTCAGATCCACCATCGCCTTCAGTAATTAATACATACAGCAAAATTAACCATACTGGAACATCAACATATAAATGCCACTATTCTTTTATTTATTCTTTTATTGATTTTAATATAAAAACAAAACATGAAATGGGGAAAAAACAAAATGGAAAGATAAAGATACATATACTGACAAAGAAAAAAGCCCGAAGAAAGTGGAAAAAACACAGGAAAGAGAGAAAAATCATTTTAGCAATAAATAATTACAATTCTATATATAGTTATCTAATGCAATTATTATTCAAGGACATATATGTTTCTAATATATTTATATAATAATATTTTCTGTGGGTTTTTTTTAACCTAAGTTACGTTGTAAAAATGACTCCCATATTTTATTATATTTGTCCATACAAAGCTTACATCTATAGGCACTTTTCTCATAGGTGGAAGATACAATCAGGTCTTCAAATCCGTTGAGTGAATGGGGCCATCTTTCAAATGCTGCAATATCAGTACTTTCACCATAGTAGGACATGGAGGATCCATTTACATTGTCCAGTTCTCAAATTCCAAATGCTAGGTATGTAGTTCAGAAAATATTAACCTCTGATTTTAAAACTGGGTTCCCCATAAAATCATAAAAAGATATGAATCAGGTATAATACATTCACCTTTCACCTCAGAATGAAGAAATACAGGACTGGTTGGTCAAACAATATATGACTAACATTTTGCAGGAGGCAGTGACATAACTGCAGCTTTGCCTTGTCCTTTACATATTTTTGTAGGATTACTCTCAAATAGTATTTTTTTATTATGTTATGAAAACTTTTGAGGTGGATTTAAAAACTGGTTTGCCTGAACCGGTGAGAACTGGCTGAATCCCACCACTGACAATAGTCTAATTGGGAGGCGACTAGGGTACAAGTGACATGAGCAGGGCCTCTCAATCAAGGACTGTGCACAAATGATGCGCAATTAGGATAATTTACATGGGGTTGTCACATCTGCCACTGTTCCTTGAGTAGGAATCATGAGTCCAGGAGGGCCCTAGTCATGCATAGGGTCTGTTTGGGCCAATGTAAACCTATCCAGCCTCAAAGATTCATAGTCCAGAACCAGAAGATCCAAAAATCCAGGTTCACTCTGCCAGGGTTCAGTGGAAGCCTTTTGTTCCCCATCTAGACACTCACATTCTCCAGGCACTGGGATAAGATGTCCTCAACATTGCTTAATTAATCAGGGGCACAGATGTATCATACTGCTTCAGGGTTGTTGTTTTTTTGCTGCAATTGCCTATAATTGCATTTTATAATACTTACTAATTACTTACTAATACTTACTAATTTTGCTATCTGTAAGCTACTGCAGAAAGTTGAAAAATGGGATATCAATATTTTAACTTAATGCATACATTATGAGAATGCATGCATATGTGTGTGTATAAGATATATATATTTTCTTAAGTTTTCGCGGGTACTTACATGTATGGTATTCAGCTTTGCTTGGGTATTTTCCCACGTCATTGTAGTTGTGCTTTTAAAGTTGTAGCAATGTTTCGGCAGAATCCCATCCATCACCATTAGGCCCCTGCACTGTGTTCGTCTGTGAGTCAGACTTTTACAGTTGTTTGGTGTTTCTAATATCTTCTGTCTGTATTGTGGCTTTTTTTGTGTCTTGATTGGCTAGCAACATTGTGTAACTGTATTGGAGGCTTTTAGTGCAGCTTGGCTCCAAGTAAATGGATGGCTGTCATTTGTTAGGAAGCTAGGTTTCATCTAGGTGCCTGGTTGGGGTGTCTGAGCTGGAGGTATAAGGGGGGATCTGTTTGTGCCCAGGTGTTTGCCTGGCTTGTAGTGTGGAGATTTTTTTGTTTGTGAGTGCAGGCTTCCAAATGATTGACCGTCTGGTGGAATCATCTCTTCTATTCATGCTTTCAGGTCTTTTTTCAATCTCTATGGCTTCTCTGATAATTCTGTGGCTGGGGTTTTCTATAGTGGCTAGGGTTTTGGTGCCATTGAAGTTGATGCTATGACCTGTAGCTTTCATGTGTTGGACTAGTGAGGAAGTGTGTTCCAGCTTTTTTACTGCATTTTTGTGTTCATCCAGGCTGCACTAAAAGCCTCCAATACAGTAACACAATGTTGCCTGCCAATCAAGACACAAAAAAAGCCACAATACAGACAGAAGATATTAGAAACATCAATCAAGCAGAACACAACAAACTCCAAGACCAATAAACACAGACCAAGACTCCCAACCAATCAGGATGAAGAAAAAACCATTCTGGCACAGCAATAGGTTAGCTCCAAATTTAAACTGAAACAACTGTAAAAGTCTGACTCACAGACGAACACAGTGCAGGGGCCTGATGATGGCGGATGGGATTCTGCCAAATTGGAAGTATCTAGGCGATGTTTCGATGAAGTCTCATTCATCATCTTCAGGCTTGTGTCTTTGGCTTTGTGCTTCTCGGAATAATGTGAGCTTGCAGCTGCTTCTTCCTTTTAACTGCTAGTGGGGGTGTGACTTGATTGAGTGGGGGCTTGGCTGTGTTCTAATTGGCTGGGGGTGTTTTCTGTTCAGGTGGGGGCTTGGTTGTGTTCAGGTTAGTCTTAGTTGCCAGGGGATTTGAGCTGGTGAGCTGTGATCCTGTTGTTTGGCTTCGTGTTTGTGATCGTGCCACATCTTCATGGTGGGCATCAGTTCGCTTCATCTATGGATCGGAGGGGTTTGAAGCAGGTAGTGATGCAGCTGCGGTATGGCTTCTGGTTCGTGGTCGTGTCTCATCTTCTGTGTGGGTGTGAGTCTGCTTTCTACATGAAAGTGTGGTGGTCGCATCTTGTGTGGTCCTCGTGGGCATGGGTCTGGTGTCATTCTTCATGTTAGGTACTCATTTGTTAATGAGGGTGGGTTTTCAAATGGCTGGTGGGCAGGAGGTATCATCTCGTTTATTCATGCTGTGTGGGTGTTTTTCTATCTCTATGGCTTCTCTGATTATTCTGTTGTTGAAGTGTTCGGTTTTGGCGATAGTTCTGGTATTTTTAAAGTCAATCTCATGTCCTGTGGCTTTGAGGTGTTGGACCAGGGAAGAGGTCGGTTCTTCTTTTTTGATTGAGTTCTTGTGTTCTTCAATGCGTGCACTTATTCTTCTGTTAGTATGTCCGATGTATGTGGTAGGGCAGGCGGTGCAAGGGATTTCGTATACCCTTGGTTTTCTAACTCAATTTTGTCTTTAGGTTTTCTTAGGATGGTGGATATTTTTCTGTTTGTGCAGAATGCTGTTTTAATGTTGTGTCTTTGGAGGATCTTACTGATTTTGTCTGTAGTGCCTTTTATATATGGGAGGAGGGCTTTGCCATTCTCTGGTTCTCTGTCTTGGATTTTGGTTGGGGTTTCTTTTTGGATTAGGTGGGTAATCTTCTTTCTTTGGAATTCATTGGCTGTTAGTATGTTAGTGAGAGTATGTAGTTCGGTTTTTAGGTGTTGTTCATCGGCTAAGCATTTTGTTCTGGAGATGAGTGTCTCAGCTACGGAATTGATCTGTGCTGGGTGGCGGTGTGAGAGTGCATGTAGATAGCAGTTTTGTATGTGTTTTCTTCTGGTAGATGGTGAGACACGACCACAGACCAGAAGCCATACCACAGTGGCATCAATACCCGCTTCAAACCCCTCCGACCCATAGATGAAGCAAACTGACGTCCACCATGAAGATGTGGCATGACCATGAACATGAAGCCAAACAACAGGATCACAGCTCACCAGCTCAAATCCCCTGGCAACTGAGACTAACCTGAGCACAACCAAGCCCCCACCTGAATAGAATACAACCCCAGCCAATCAGAACACAGCCAATCCCGCAACCAATCAGAACACAGCCAAACCCCCAACCAATAAGAACACACCCCCACCCAATCAGAACACAGCCAAGCCCCTACCCAATCAAGTCACACCCTCACTAGCAGTTAAAAGGAAGAAGCAGCTGCAAGCTCACATTACTCTGAGAAGCACAAAGCCGAAGACACAAGCCTGAAGATGATGAATGAGACTTCATCAAAACGTTGCCTAGATACTTCCAATTTTATTTGAGAGAAAACCCGAATAACCAAAGATCCACATACAAATACCCACGAAGACTTCAGATATATATATATATATATATATATATATATATATGTAGATCTTGTTGTTGGTTTCTCAGAAGATTTGAGTATCTAGAACGCTGATGAAGTCTCATTCATCATCTTCAGGCTTCTGTCTCCAGCTCTGTGCTTCTCAGAGTAATGGAGACAGAAGCCTGAAGATGATGAATGAGACTTCATCGAAACGTTGCCTAGATACTTCAAATCTTACGCGGGAGAAAACCCGAACAACCAAAGATCTACATATAAATACCCATGAGAACCTCAGAAAACAAATATATATATATATATATATATATATATATATATATATATATATATATATATATATATATATATATATATATGAATGAATGAATGAATGACTAGGTGTATTCTTTTCCCATGTAAGATTAAGAGTATCTTGGCAACGTTTTGGCGAGGTCCCACTCGCCATCTTCAGGCTGGTGCTTTCGGCCTGAAGATGACGAGTGGGACCTTGTCGAAACGTCGCCAAGATGGTCTCAATCTTACTTGGGAAAAGACCTGAACATGCCAAGACCTGCATCCCTGTACTTGTGAAAATCTACGAATATATATATATATATAACCTCAGAAAACACACACACACACATACATACATACATACATACATACATACATACATACATACATACACTTACATACATTTTATATGTATAAAAAACCATGCTGCTTTTATTTCATCAGAACAATGGCTAGAGTGCCTTAAGACATTAATGTGGAAGGAATTTGGTTGCATTGTTTCGTATGGATGAAAATCTCTTTTTTTCCTTTGGAAGCAATCCAGTTCAAATGTGTGTCATAATTAGCCCAGAACCATATTTTCTGATGCTGGCAAGCTGTTTCTGCCTATAGCATAGATTCCTCTAGATCAGGGGTCCCCAAACTTGGCAAGTTTAAGACTTGTGGACTTCAACTCCCAGAATTCTGGGAGTTGGAGTCCACAAGTCTTAAAGTTGCCAAGTTTGGAGACCTCTGTTCTGGAAGCTGGTGCATCTGATGGAAAACAAAAGGCTGCAAGAAGCACATGTATATGTATGTCCTGAGATCTTCCTGCTCCACAACATTTTTCAGATTCAGCCATGCAGGAAAGCAAGGTCCCAGGCTTCCCTTTAGCATTCAACCCTTCTCTTCCTAGTGGCAGCCGATTCCTTTACTACTTGGTCAGTCCCCAGCGACTTTATCAATCACCCTCTGTATGACTTGTACCAGAGGGCAGGTAGCTGGTAGCTGGAGATGGACATGAAGAAGCCAAACAAGTTTTTTCACTGTTTATTCTCTGGGTGTTGCTTTTTAAACATTGGTGTGCACAATTGTCAAGCTGCCATTTAGGCAAGAAGAAAGGTAATTTTCTCCCCTCTAAACTCTTTCCTGCAGGTAAATATATTCCTTTAAGGGCAATGTGATTCATTCTCTTTTTTTGCTGTCATTTTCAGGATAGTCATTTGTAGAATTTGTAGAATTTCCCCCTTTAGCTATTTGCTTCCTTCTCTTCTTAGACAGAAGCAGAGCTATGCCTTATACCTACCGGGACCCCAGCTCAAGAGCTCCTCCTGTGCCCCAAAATGCTTGTGCCACACATTCCAGTGGCCAAACCTACCAGGAGCTGAAGCTGGAATGCCAACAGAAGGGCACCCTCTTTGAGGATTGCGATTTCCTAGCCAACGACTCTTCCCTGTTCTACAATGACAAACCACCAATCCCCTTTGTGTGGAAAAGACCAGGGGTAAGTTTATTTTATTTATTTATTTTTGTCAATTGTTTACAAGATAATAAATAGGTATAAGTAAAAACATAGTTTTGGATACATGGATACATATAAGAAAAATAAAAAATAAAAGAAACAATAGGACAGGAATGATAGGCACGTTGGTGCGCTTATGCACACCTCCTACAGACCTCTTAGGAAAAGGGTGAGGTCAACAGTAGACGGTCTAAGGTTAAAGTTTTTGGGGTTTGGGGAAGAAACCACAGTCAGGTAGAGTATTCCAAACGTTGACTACTCTGTTGCTGAAGACATATTTCCTGCAATCAAGTCTGGTGCGATTAACCTTGAGTTTGTATCTTTTGTGTGCTCTTGTGTGGTTATGGTTGAAGCTGAAGTATTCATTGACAGGTAGGACACTGCAATGTATGATTTTATATACTATGCTTAGATCCGACCGAAGGCGGCGTAGTTCTAGGTTTTCTAGGTCTAGAATTTCGAGTCTAGTGGCATAAGGTATTCTGCAACATTTTCTATGAGCTGAAATGTATACAAAATTCTATGAGCTGAAATTTGTACAAAATCAGACAAATGTCTCTCCCTCAGGATAATTGTTAAATATGTGATGTATCATGAGTTTCACAAGAAGTGGCTGGTATTTCTTTCTTTTTTTCATGTAATTTTATTAAAACGTTTAAAGGAAAAATAGATAAACAAAAAACTAATCATCAGGAGAGAGAAGACAGGATAAAGAAAGTGCACTAAAATAAAAAATATAGGAAGAAACAAAGATATGAAAAAAGGATGACTTCCAACTTCTTGAACAGCAGATGTAGATAAAACCTGAGTTCAACTCCTGCTTTATCATTACAGTGTAACATCTATTTTTAAAATAATCTATAAATATTACTAGTTATTAAATTCGTATGTCAAAATATTTAATTTTTTTTCCAATTTCCCATGCAAAAAAAGAATTTCCAATTGGTATTACATTTGGTCTATTTCTCCAGAGATATCAGTTTCACCAGCGACATCAAGAGGCTAATGTTTCTTGAACATTAGCCTTGAAATTTGCTTTTCTATAGGACTGCTGGGTTTCCCCTTGCCCTTTCTTCCTCTAGCTCTCTATTCTGGCTAAATGTACAGTCTGTGTCTTATTGAAGATGCCCTACTATTTTGTCTGAGGATCAGATTGACCCACATATGATAAAGTGCAGAATTTGAGCTTTCCTGGCAGTGGTTATGAATTTTGGATGAAAATGGCATTGGCTATATCTGCAAATGCTCAAGAAAGTATCAAGAGGTAGAGAAAAAAAAACAGATGCATGAATAAAAGCCAGACCAATGCATTTGTCACATCTCATTTATTCCTGCTCCACATTTCATTTATTTCTTGTCTTCTTTGGCTATTGACTGATTTTCACTTAGCTGGTGTGCAAACAACACCCCCAAAAAGAATCAAATGGAATAATAAGAATAGGAATAGGAATAGGAATAGGAATAGGAATAGGAATAGGAGAAGAGTGGAGTGGAGTGGAATGGAATGGAATGGAATGAATAGAATAGAATAGAATAGAATAGAATAGAATAGAATAGAATAGAATAGAATAGAATAAGTTTATTTGACCAATTTGTCTCTGTGTAAAAGCTCTCAGTGTACATGCAAAGCAACAGAGTTAATCATAATAATGATACCAATAAGAGGGGGAAGTAAAGAAGATGGAAAAGATAATAATAATAATAATAATAATAATAATAATAATAATAATAATACCACACCCATACAACATGAGTTAATATCAGAGGTGGTATTCAGCAGAGTCTGATCAATTCTGGAGAACCGGTAGTGGAAATTTTGAGTGGTACTGAATACCACTTCTGACTGGCCGTGCCTCCATCTGTTCTCTGCCTCCCGAGTCCCAGCTGATCGGTGGGGGCTTCTTTTGTTGCCCTGCACAGGAGAATGGAGCTGGAAAGCAGGTTAGTGGGGTGGGAAGGGAATGGAGATTTTGCAGTATCCTTCCCCTGCCACACCTAACAAGCCACACCTACAGAACCGGTAGTAAAAAAAATTGAATTCCACCACTGGTTAATATGCTTAGATATAAGACAGTGCTGTGAAGATTAGGTGTTTAGCAGACTGATGGCATGAGGAAAAAATAACTGTCCCTGTGTCTAGTTGTTCTGGCATGCAATGCCCTATAGTGATGTCCTGAGGGAAGGAGTTGAAACAATTTACACCCAGGATGTGGGGGGTGAAGTCTGTAGATATTTTTTTCAGCCATCCTTCTGACCTGTGCAATATACAGGTTTTCTATGGAAAGCAGGCTGGTTGCAATTGTTTTTTCTGAAGTTGTAACTATCCAATGCAAGGATTATGGAGGAACAAAGTTGTCATGTTGCAAATCTCTTCTCAAGTACTAATGTCCAACTGGCATTTCAAATGTCTGCTGGCTTGCTTAGTGAACATAAGTAGAATATATTTTATTGGGTGCCTATTTGGTTGCAGTTAGCCTACCAGCCTACTGTTTCAAGTTTCATGCTTTTTGTGGAAGATATTCCTCCTAAGGTCTGTGATGAACTTCAGAATGGAAATTTCTCTGAGTCCTCATGCTTACAATCCTGATCTTGGATCAATCCCCAAATCTCCTTGTATTCATTCATTCATACATTTATTCATTCATTCAATCAATCAATCAATTTCTGTAGCTGCCTCACACAGTCAAGTGACTCTGGGCAGCTTACAATTATAAATTATAAAACAATTAAAAACAATAAACAGTAAAAACATCCAGAAAATAAACACAAAGAGCAGCCGAGATAGTTAATCAACTGAAGGTAAAGGCAAGTAACAGAGCTTTTACATGTTCTGAGTCCCAGGCCTTGGATTCATAGCCAAGTTTTTAAAGCCTTGAGAAAGGGCAACAGGGTTGGGGCCATTCTAATCTCTGGGTGGGTGGGGGGATATTCTGTAAGGCAGGGGCTACAGCAGAAAAAGGCCATCTTCTAGTTCCTTCCAACTGACACTCTTTGGCTGACAAGTTCTGTGGCATGCCCAATTTGCTGGATTGAATTAAATGGATAGAGTAGGGGTCCTCAAACTTGGCAACTTTAAGACTTGTGGAATTCTGGGAGTTGAAGTCCACAAGTCTTAAAGCTGCCAAGTTTGGAGACCTCTGGGGTAGGAGGCTCTTTGAAAAAGATGGTCCCTTGGACAACTTGATCCTAAGTCATATAGGACTTTAAAGGGAACAACGAGCCCCTTGAATTGTAAATTATATCACAGGAATATTGTGAGGTTATGACAATAGGGTTATTCACTCTGAATTCCTTATGCAGATTAATAAAATAACTATTCCTCCAAGAGGCCATTGCAAGTTGTACAGAATACATGTGAAAAGGTATTTCATTTTTTCCTTCCTGTCAGGTACAATGTAGATTCAGAACACAGTCTTATTCTCCCTATGATTTATAATAAGGGGATGTCTTACCTAAATTGTAACTTTTGAAAAATACACCCTTATGAACCTAATTAACATACCAGAGTAATTTCTTACTCTACAAATTCCATGAGTAAATCTATGCCATGTTCAATAAATAAATTACTTTTGATTCATGGCTTGTAATTCTTCTACGTACAAACATTTAAAACCTTTGAATCACACTTTTAACAACTGTAACAAAAAGAAATCGCCTAGAAACATTGTCTTTTATTTGAATGTACTGTATTGTTTAAAACTCTCTATATAGAATGTTTTTACTTCCTTATGAATCACTTTGCAGGAGCTGGGCAAAAAAATTTTTTTTACTTGGATTTCTACCATACAATTTTGCTTGCTTGCTTGCTTGCTTGCTTGCTTGCTCGCTCGCTTACTTACTTACTTACTGGTACTTACTTACTTACTGGTACTTACTTACTTACTGGTACTTAAGTAAGTAAGTAAGTAAGTACCAGTAGGACTTTAAAGGTGACAACCATCACTTTGAATTGTACACCAGGAAAGCAACTGGGAGCCAGTGTAGCACACACAGCAGGGTTGTTACTTGGGTGACTCATGGGACACCCAAAACTTCAACTGCTACTTCACTCCAAACCAATTGCAACTTCCAGATGGCATTCAAGGGCAGCCCCATGTAGAGCACCTTGCAGTTATCCAACATGAGGTAACTATGAGTGATTATAGGGTCCAGCAATAGGGTACAATTGCCATATAAGATGGATTTGTGCAAAGGCTCCCCTATCCTGGTCTTCCAGCAGGAGTCAGGAGTCCAAGAGGAACCCCAAATTCACACCAGATTGTTACCCCAACTAGAGTCAAAAATGGCAAAAAATGCCCAAAACCAGCAACCACTCTGTCTTGCTCTGATTCAGGCCCAGCGAGTTTCTCCCCATCCAGACTTAAAAACCTCCAGACCATGAACAGCATTACTTGTCCAGAAAGAGGCAGAGATACCTCAGCTTATGTGTGGGATATGCTATCTAAGCACAAGAATATTAAGAAAAACATTAAATAGTATTTAAGTGTGTTTTAAATTGTCATATTTTATTCTGAGTATTCATTACGGAAAATTAAATAGAGAGAGACTGTTTCTTTTGCTCTTTCTTCCGTATAAAAATAACCAATACTTCTAAAAAATATACTCTAAGCATGATAATATTTCCCTTTGTCAAATTTAAGCACATTGTCATCACAAATTTTATTTGGTTCTATCATGGCAAGGTAAGATTAATGCTAATCCCAGCACAAAGAAAAGTTGATAGATTGAAGTCCAAAAGTTTAAGAAAGTTATATGTTGAGTTTCTGATTACTTCCAGATCCAGCTATCACCTTATAGTATCTAATAATGGGT
Organism: Pseudonaja textilis; assembly: GCF_049901715.1. NCBI lineage: Eukaryota > Metazoa > Chordata > Lepidosauria > Squamata > Elapidae > Pseudonaja > Pseudonaja textilis. The sequence goes on from NC_141990.1 coordinate 71,719,374, forward strand.
GTAGTGCTCTTTTATGTCTATTTATTTTACATCAGGTGTAAGCCACTTGATATGACTCAGAGCAGTCCACAAAAATAAAGTTCAGTTGTTAATTCTTATCTAGTTTTTTGTGTCCTCAAGGAGGAGTTGACAAAAGAACAGGTCGAGAAACATATTCTTATCTCATTACTTGCTGAACATGGGAATTTAAATTGTATTTATTTACCAAGATTTAGGGGCCCACCCAACTTCAGTCTAACTCCAAATATTTAATGGAAGTAATAAACAAGTTGAAAACATATAGGAAAACATTTTTCTAAAAAAAAATCCTGTGTGTTCAGATTCCAGAATCAACACACTGGCCAGATCTGTTTCCAAAATGTTGCGGAGGAAACATGACTTAAGTTCAAAACAAGCAGAAAATGTATGTGTAAATGACTCAGAGAGAAACCTCCCTGATTCAAATGGATATAAAAGAAAGGAGAACAGAACAATCAGATTTTCAAGATTCTGTTATTATACCCACCCTCATTGTCCCAGCCTTCTTGCCGAGTTGATTTTTCATCTGGCCTACCTGGTGGGGGGTGTAGTGTATTTAAATAGAGACTTCTAGGGCGATGTTCCTATTGGTTAGCAGAAGCAACGATACGATTGGGTAATAACGTTAGTCTCTGATTGGCCGCCTATAGCGGTGGGAAGTTTAACTAAATGTCATTGGTTGTGAGCCATGGAGCAGCCGCTATAAAAAGGGCTGCTGCGGTTCGACTGCAGTTGAAGTGACTGTTTATTATTAAAGAGCTGAAGTCAACTCCGGTCTGCGAGTCTCTTACTGGCGACAGAACAGGGTTGACAACAGGAAACAATCTTTGGGGGCTGCACCAGCAGTCTACCCCAAGACTGAGAGGATGGCCTTTCAGAATTAGGGTGAGAGTCAAACAAATTAATTACTTTATTGTTTCTGGCTGTCCTACAACAAAACAGAGACAAATTTATGGGTCCTCAGAGCACATCCCCATCCTTGAAGTCCACACAGCCCTACCTAAAGTATGCTATGGGTTTAAAAGCTTGCTTCTTTCAGCAGGCCCTGGGCTAGGGTAACTTCTGAACTCATGGGAGAAATGGGATATTTTAATTCTCTTTGTATTTTCATGACTTTCTCTTTGGGCTTGCCTGATTTTATGCTTTTTCCTATTTTTTTGTATGTTGCCTTGATGTAACAAATTGAAAATTTCATAATACTAATATATTTTAATACAACATTAGAAGCTTATAATGTTATTTATCTCATATCCATTTCCTAATCAACGTCCACTTGTGCCTGTTGAATTTTAAGCTGTATGTCAAGTTAAGATATGAACCCTATAACACAAATTTTGGGTGTTTTACAATGGTATTGTATATGATTGCAATCCAAGATGATTTCCAATTGAAATCAAACTCTATGCCTAATATAGTTTTTAAATACAAAGTTGTCCTAGATAATCAAATACCCTCACAATTTAGTTAGCTGTTCTTCCAAAGATGGTAAAGTTATTTTTCAAACATGCATAAGATTCTTGTAGCCTTTAACATATGTCTTGGATTATTTGTGATTTGGCAGCTTGAAATCATCACCAACATTATCCTCAGTCATAACCTCATCATCATGACAGATGTCTGCGCCAGAAATTTGACAAGTTTCATGGCCTATTTCTTTCTGAGCCTCTGTTCCCATGTGAACTGTTCTGCTTTGTTATATCTCTACATATTGTCACATAGGTATAAATGAGAAGTAGGAACGTTGGGTCTTCAGTTAGCATTTCACAAACGGATTCCCACCACATGTGTTTGATTAACATTTCAGCCAACGTAGGTAGTGCATCAAGCTGACTAGGGCTTATGGGAAGGGCAGGGGTGGGATTCAAAATTTTTAACAACCGGTTCTGTGGGCATGGCTTAGGTGGTGGATGTGGCTTGGTGGTCATGTGACTGGGTGGACATGGCTTGGTGGTCATGTTATTGGCTGGGTGTTGCCAACTCAATATCACTCACATCGAGGCACACATCTCCTTGCCTGGCCTCTCATGACTGTGGGGATGCTGCAACAATGGTAAGTGTGAAAAATGGTCATGTCACTTTTTTCAGTGCCATTGTAACTTTGAATTTGTAACTCCACACAAGCAAAGTGCCAGCAAAGGAAGGAAAAAAAACTCCAGAGAGGTTCCTGAGACAGGAAGTCTAGTCCTACCAAGAATGTAATAAGGGTTAACAGAGAGGCAGTTTCTGTAAGCAACACCAGAATGTTTCCTTCCTGCCTTCCTTACAGGATTAGGCCAATAATTTCTTCTAACAACCGGTTCTCTGAACTGCTTAGAATGTTAACACCCGGTTCTAGCGAATAGGTGCAAACTGGTAGAATCCCACCCCTGGGGAAGGGTGGTCCAAAACATCTAATATAATTAAGGTGGAAAAAGTCAACCTAGATTGTCAGACTTCATCCCACAAATATTGGTTTTCTTTGTTGTCTATTTTGGGCTGATTGCTTTGAATACTTTCAGTTCAGCTGCTTTTATAAGAATGTGATCTCTTGAATTTCAAGATTTCTTCTGACTTCTATTCTTAAACATTGCAAATATTTTTTCCCAAAAGCTCATGCTGTTTTGTTTTTGCTTTACATTAATGTGCTGGTATATTTATTATTAATGTGGTCTCCTACTTTTCATGTATTATGTAAACCATTCTAGTAGTTGTCCATCAACTATGGTTCTTGTCCAATAAATATGCTTACTCATTGCATCTAGATTTTACTTCTTTGGTTTCAATCAGACTTCTCTGTGCATACAAGTATTCTGTTGTGTACTGTACTAAAACTGGTCCCAGAACTCAGAATTCAGAGAATTTGAGTACCTGAAATCAAGTGTCATTTTCTAGCTTAGTAAAAGCTAGACAGCAGGAAGGGGAGTAAACCTTTTACCTCCCCCGGCCCCCCCCCGATTAATACCACGCAATTAACAAATTATAGGCATTTAAATTCACCTCCTGCTCTGGACGCATGGATGGCACAATTTTGTCAAACAGAGTTGCCCAAAGTGATTTTCAGGAGGCAACGGGGTTTTTTTTTCCCTTTTGAAAATGTTTTACTTCTCATCCAAGAAGCTTCTTCGGCTCTTACAGGGTAGTGAGGAATGGAAGGATTTATATTCCTTGCAGACAGCTGGTCATTTGCATCCTTTTAGAGGGTCATTGAAGCACTTTCAAAACAGTTATTCTTTTCCTCACTTGGTTCTTTCAGCACAATGGATTTGTTTTCATGCCCCGGTTAATGGAAACTACTTAATAGTCTGTCCATTGCTTCCCCACAAATGCTTATGTTAGACACTATAAAAATATGAAATAAACCATTGCCAAAGAATCCCTTCTTTATCCCTGAGCCTTGTGGTTTTGATGTTGTCATTTGAATTCATGGATTGAGCAGCCATTGAACTCAGTGGCCTACATTATTCCACTGGGCTATGTTTGCTGTGCTACAATATTCTATGGGTGAATCAATGCATCAGTCTATCCCAGAAACTGCAGGACCAGAGGGTTGGATAAGCTGGCGACACTTGTGGCAACGTGTCTTTTGTTCTTGCTAATAATGACACGGTGGAAAGACAGCGATGGTGGTAACCAGGTCATCCACTCTTGAGATATTTCCTCTAAAACATGTTAAATGTTTGGAACAGAGGAGAGGGGAAAGGAACAGGCAGGTCATTACCAATACTGAATTTCAAAACTACTACTAATTATTGCAAGCCTTGCAGTAGCTGCCTTGAGACCAGTCATCATTTCCCAATGGCATCTGCTGGGTAGACATCATAAGTGACTTCCTGATCGTCTATCAGGAAGGAGGTTTTGCTATAGAAGCATATTATATGCATATAGAAGTTTCCCTGTTAGCTTCTATCTGCAGAAACACCTCTTGGCATTTTCAGTCATGCTTTCTCTGTCCTCTGTCTTTGCTCATCTTGTCAATGCCAGCTTCTAAACAGTTCATATGGACAGGGTTTTTAAAAATTCATCGGCGTGCATGATGAGAAAGCAGCCTTTTCCAACAAGTTGTCTCTTCGTGTCCCATGATTAGACTTCATTCCCACAGTTCTAAGTCAACATATAGAAATTGTGGGAAGATATCTGTAAAGTGTGAAATTGGGGGAAAACAGGGCAATCGTTTAAGGAAAGGGTTATTATTAAGAGAAATACCCTGACTTCCTATACCAATGGTCGCCAGCCAGTGGGCTAGGGACCACTAGTGGTCTGCAAGAAAATTTTGGTGGTAGGCAGAGAAATGTCACCCCCACAGCACACCCCAAAACAATTAATCCAGGGTGCATGGGAACACAAGGCTTGTGTTGCTTGCATTGCGAACAACACAAAGTAGTAAGGAGAGGGGGGGGGAAGAGCAGAGAGGGAGGAACTTGCCCCACTCACCCCACGCGCCTGGTCTGGCCACCGGGCTGCTTCTTTCCACTTTTTTCTTCTTCTGCTTCTGGCTGCACCAGCAAAGACTCATTTCTGGCAGAGTTTGGGGGAGAGAAAGAAAGACTTCTGCTGCTTCTGCTGCTTTCCTTGCATGAAGCCAAAAGTCTCTCTCTCCCCCCTGCACCCTGATAACAGAGCTGGAAATGGTATTCTGCAATCCCAAATAAAGAATGATCAATTGGTAGGAAACAGGGTGGGGAATTTTCCTGCAGATTTTTGGGAGGATTTTCCCAGGGTCTCTGGTCCACAGAGTTGGTGGTCCCTGAGGTCCAAAAGGTTGGTGACCCCTGTCCTATACTCATTTATGAGCTATTGTTTTTGCATATCAAATTGTTCTCTGCATATGTCTGTATTCCTGGAACATCTGCTAGCATAAATACCTACTTGTCAGGTGTACCTTTCAGGTGTACCTTTCAACTTTCTCTATTTAAATGCATTGGATAAAATGAACATTAATTTATTAATTAAGAAAACAACCATTTGAAAGCACTGCACTCAAAGACTTGCTGTTCAATCTCTTATTTTAGAAGCTGTCTTGTCTGGGATATGAGACAGAACCCATTTAGACTATGTTCCCTAAGAGATCTAAAGGCATTTAGCTTCCATTAAGGACAGACAGAGCACCTTATGAACTGAGTTAAACTGTTTGCTTTGATATGAAATGCAGCCATGAGCCTCTATCAATTGCAGTACTTTGACAGCAAACCAGGAGGGGTTCTGCCTAGGCTGCCTTAGGTGAGCAGATGGCCTCATTTTACAAATTTTACCTATAGGCAGTCCTTGACTCACGATCACAATCACCATTTCTGTTGCTAAATGAGACATTTGTTAAATGAACTTTGCCCCCTTTTTTCCACACTTATTAAGTGAATCTCTGCAGTTGTTACATTAGTGACATGGTTGTTAAATCAATCTGACTTCATTTTGAGTTGGCTTGTCAGATGGTCACAAAAAGTGGTCGGTCACATGATCCCCGGACACTGAAACCATCATAAAAATGAGTCAGTTGCTAATTGCACAGTGGCAGATAGGACAGCACTCTAGAGGGTTAATGTCATTGCCCAGAAGATCTTTGGTTGCCCTCTCCCTTCTTTGGAAGAGCTTTATAGCTCCCACTGCCTTAAGAAAGTTCAAAACGTTCTCAAAGATCCATCTCATCCTGGGGACCCTTTTTTTGAACTATTACCACCTGGCAGACGGTACAGAATAATAAAAACAAGGACAAATAGGCTGAAAAACAGCTTCTATCCCAGGGCAGTAGCTATGTTGAATTCTACTGTATAGTGCAATATCAATGCAATATCAGGGGTTTTCAATTCAATGTATAGAATGTGAAGGATGTGTGTTTGTGTTTATTTTCATAGTCATAATGTACATTGAAGATGGCATTTAATTTTGTTGTACGAGGTGCAATGACAATAAAGTAAACTAAACTAAATATGTATGAAAAACAGACATAAGTCACATTTTTCAGTGCCATTGTTGTTCTGTATTAACATACTCCAAAGACTGAATTCCTATTGGTCCGCACTGACTGCAATCCGATTGGTCTACTGAACGGCAGTGATTGGTCTGCTAAGAATCAACCGCGATTGGCTGAGCCGATCGCGGGAGATTCAAAGACCTGTCATTGGCTGGCGAGCCGCGAGCAGTTCCTATATGAAGGGCTGCCACGGCTCCAAGATCTTATACAGATCTTAACATAAAATAAAGAGCTTGAAGTACACTGGTCTCGCGTCTCTTTTGTACCCGATCGAACAATTGTAACTTTGAATGGTCACTAAACAAACTATTGAAAATCAAGAACTACCTGTATCCCCTTTACCAAAGAACAGTTGGTAGAAAATCTGATAATTTGGGGAGGGAAAAGAGAAGGTCTTTTTTTTTTCTATTTTCCTTGGCAAAGGAGAAACATGTATCTCTACTTCAGAGATTTCATAATACCATAATAAGGTCAGATGAATAAACTGTCCATTATGGCATTGACAGAAAGTTCACATTTGTTAATTGTCAAACTGCCTCCAGAGAGAAGACATGTAAAATTATGAGAAGGTCACAGCAGACTATCTTCTAATCAGGTCACTGATCTTGTTTTCCTATCTTCTCAAGGAAATAGTTAAAGACCCGCAGTTTATTCTTGGAGGAGCCACAAGAACTGATATTTGTCAAGGAGACCTTGGTGAGTATTTTTCCACTGGAATGATTTTTGCCCTATTTGATGCAAGTTATTAGGTAGTCCTGTTAAGACATTGCATAAAATGTGTGGAAGCTTCCTAGTGGATAGATCCAGATACCTCACTCTGTCTAATCTCCCCATGTTCAACTGGAAATCTGAAAGCTAGATGAAGACAGGTTGACTTGTGCTCCCCAAAACCTAATGAAGTTTGCACTGAAAGTCTCTTTCAGATACCTAGCCATAAGCCTTATGAAGACACTGAGCAACTTGTTTAATTTTCTCTTTTTACCTAGTGAAATACATTTTGCATTTATGTGTACAGCAATTGCTTTAGAACATAGTTCCTCTACTGTACAACAAAGGTGACAGGCAGAATCTCAAGTTTATAAAAAAGGAGACCCCTCAAAGAAGAAGAAAAAAGCAGATTAACAGTTCAGTCCAATGTATCAGAACAAGCTTTATTGAATTCATTCCTGGGTAGTAAAGATAAAGATAGAAGTCAAAATAAGATGCAAACTAACTTTAAAATCTTCTTTGCTATATTATGCAACGTTTATTGATTGATATCCCACCTTTCACTCAGAAGTTCAAAGCAGCATGGGTAGCACATTCTCTTACTATTTTCCCATCAGCTTAGTGAGGTAAATTGGTCCGAGAGAGAACGATTAGCCCAAAGTAACCCAGTGAATTTCCATCACTGATAATAGACTAGAATATGAGTTTTTCTACTCTGGTCCAACACCTTACTAACTATATCGTACCAGCTCTCCATTTTGCAAATCAACCAAAAGAGCTAAGATGCCCTTTGAAATGAGCAACTACCAGATTAGAATGAAGTTGTTATTGTTCAGTCACTAAGTCATGTCTAACCCTAACCCGAACCCCATGGGCCGTAGCACTCCAGGCCTTCCCATCTTCCATTGTTTTCCAGAGTCTGCCCAAACTCATGCACACTGTGTTGATGTCACTATCTAACCATCTCATCTTCTGCTGTCTCCTTCTCTTTTACCTTCAATCTTTCCTAACATCTCCAATGAGTCTTCTCTTATCATCTGGTGGCCAAAATTTTGGAGCTTCAGCTTCAGTATCTGTCCTTCCAAAGGAGAATTAGAGTCGATTTCCTTTAGGAATTACAGCTATGAGTTCCATGGAAAGCAAGGAATTATTTATCTTATTTATGTTAGATCAAAAATATAATCTGTTTATTGTTCCCTGTAATTTTTCAGGTGATTGTTGGCTATTAGCAGCTATAGCATCTCTTACCCTGAATGAAAAAGTACTAGCCAGAGTTATACCACAAAATCAAGATTTTGGGCCAGATTATGCTGGAATATTTCATTTTCAGGTAACCCCTTCAGGTAACCCCTTGCATGCATGAATGAATGAATGAATAAATGAATGTTGAATATCCTGGGAGCTGGGAAATCCAGAAGTTATTAAATTACAGCGGTCAGCATCCCTTATATTTAATTCTGCTACTTGACTTAGCTGGAATTCAGGCACATCTGGGAAACATATGAACCTCCTGCCATTTTATTATCTCTGACAGGCCAGAATTTTAACACTCTTCTCTTTGAGATTTATTTTGCAAAAGCTTCACTATCTGACAATATTTGTTACCTCCCTGATCAAAAATCAAGCCTAGAATGAAATATATCTAATTATTTATTAGATTCATATCCTGCCTGTCCTTCAAGACCTCAAGGTAGTATACATAATGTTCTCTCTTCCCATTTTTCCCTTACAGCACCAATCCTGGAAGGTCAGTCAGGTTGAGAAAAAATAAATGGCCCACAGAGATTTCATGGCTGATGGGACTAGAACCATTTTCCTGGAATGAACCCAGGGCCAGCACCTTCACTTCTTAAAATTTTGTCCCAAAGGTGTTTTTTCAAGAGGCAAGTGGCCTTTCTGGTTTTTCTTTGAAAATGTTTCACTTCCCATCTAAGAAGCTTCTTCAGTTCTGACTGGATGGTGGGGAATGGAAGGAAGAAGAAGCTGAAGAAGCAAAATGTCTTCAAAGAAAAAACAGAAAGGCCACTTGCCTCTTGAGAAAGCACCTTGGGGACAACCATGACTTGGATAACTGATAATCTCCATAGACATTTTTAAAAAATTGTTTCATGATATACAAGGGCATGAATCTTGCAGCATCTTTTTAGATCATAATGCTTTGTTTTTATCAAATGCATGAATTTTGTTTTGAGAGCTGGGAGATGCCTGTGTTGCTGTCCTTTCTCAGTGCCGTTCCACTTATCCATAAAATTAAAAGCTTCTCATAGCCTTCACTTCTAAGGCCTAAAGCAGTATTGGAACTTCCTGGTCCTATTTCAATTTTTCCCTGGCTTATTACCATTATTAAATGATTCTCTATCTGTCTTTACCGAGATAGTTTTGGCAGTACAATGAATGGCTGGACATTGTTATCGATGACCGCTTGCCCACTTTCAAAGACCGCTTGGTTTTTCTGCACTCAGCTGACCTCAATGAATTCTGGAGTGCGTTGTTGGAAAAAGCCTATGCCAAGTATGTAGATAACTTGATCTTCATCTTCCATTTTGTTTCTGCACTTGTCATGATTTATAGTCTTTGGATTTGCCATCCCAGTTTTATAAATATTGTATTATATGGGTTTTGATTGTAGATGGAGTTGAACAAGCTTTGTTTGTTTATTTGTTTATCATTACTTTTGTATGCTGCCCAAATTTAACTTTCAAGTTTTTTAATTTTAAATTCAACTTGCTTTTTTTGTCGTGGGCTAAAGTGAAATTTCAAATAAATTTGAAAGTTCTCATCTACTGAAATAAAAGGAGCTAAAATATTTGAGAGATTTCAAGGAAAGCCAAACAAGTCATAGGAAAAGCTGCACAAAATGTCAGTTTTGAATTTGATTAACAACACTTTCTTCTAATGATTTAAGTAGATGATATTTTGATTTTTCTTTAATGCCACGTAAGTCCTATAGATCAGAGGTGTCAAACTCACACCCCGTAGGCCAGATGTGTCACGTGCTGGCCCTGCCCCCACTCGGTTTAGCGAAGGGGAAAAAAGTCCCGATACGTCACGTGACACCGCTGTGACGACATGAATTTGCCACCCCGCTATAGATGTTTCTGCATGTCATGAGCCACAACAGGAAATTCATATGGCACCTGAACATGTTTTAAGTAAGGTGGACATGACCTCATTGTCTTTATGCATGTATATTTTTCTGACAATCTCAGGTTGAATGGAAGTTATGAAGCTCTAAAAGGAGGAAGTTCAATTGAAGCCATGGAAGACTTCACTGGAGGAGTTGGAGAAACATTTGAAGTTAAAAACGCTCCAAAAAATTTCTATGAACTCTTACAGAGGGCACTTAAAAGAGGCTCACTGGTGGGCTGTTCTATTGATGTAAGTAGAAATATCAATGTGAGATTGAGTTTTCTGACAGGATATTTCCTCAAGTTATTATGCCCCAAAGCAACTGAACATATGATACAGAATTGGGCACAGAACAGGAATAGGGTGTCCTCAAGGGGCTTTGGATAATTCCTGTCAATTCCAGCCATCATGTTTAATACAAATTTTAGTTCAAAGCATGTGGAGAGCTTTAGACGGCTGCTTCTGGAGTATATTATCAGAGAATGTAGGAAATTATTTTGGAATACTGTTATGGGACTTTCCCTTCAGCATGTATCTTTGATAAATTGAGGGTCCGTTTGTAAAAAAAAAAAAATGGCAGCCTTCACACATTTTTCTCTCTCTCTTATGATTCTTCCAAATTGTCAGCCAATAAGCATCATTTCCTGAACTGGCATCCTCTGGAAAACATTGGTTTAGCAAATCAGCCCTAATATTAATCAAAGTACCACTGGATAATGATGACGTAATGTTCAGCTTCTTTTCTCTATCCCTCTGGAGAATCTTTCCTAGAATCTAGGTTTTTATTCAGTTAATCCCTCCTGCTGAGCTGAACTGAGATTCTGAGCTGAACTGGATAAACCATCAGTTAATTTAGCCTGGAGGCCGTATTGTTTGTGCTCCAGATATTTTAAGAACCCAGTGGCAGGAACCCTTGATTTCTCATAGGCTTTGCTTGGGAAGAAAGCTGAAAACTCACTTTCTCAAGTTTCCACATAATTCTAAGCAGAAAAAGTTGTTATGACAATATAGAATCCTGACAAAATGTTAGCCAGATCACTGGCTCTTTTGTTCATTCCATTTTTTTTCTAATATTAACTGAATCTAAATGTGAAAGTATCAATAATTTAAATGATACACACTGTGCCCTACCATGTTAGCATGTAGGAAGTCCTAGTTATTTTAGTGGGACTTATTGTATGAGCATTTGTAAGAACAGTATATATCACACGCCTTCAGTAAAAAGCCACATATGGTCTTTCTGTTGCACGCCAGGGAGCATGTTCCTCAAAGCAGTGAGCAGGGTCAATCATTTTCATTCTTTTTTTCCTTACAGTGAATTAAAAATAGCCATAGATACAGTACTGAATTTTCCTCAGATAACAATAAGCTATTTCCTAAATAATCTACTTTTAAGGGGGGTATGTCATCTTAGCTTCATTAAAAAATATTACTGGAGGCAGCTGAGGTTTTTGTCTATCTAATGTCCTGGAAGCAGCTGAGGTTTTTTCCATCTAATTGTCCTTATTCAGGTAATCTTACATTCAGATTTGTCTTTCTTTCAGATAAATATAATCATGTCAGTGCTCAGTGATCAAGAATTTAATCATTTCCCCCTTTCTATCACATGATTCAGTATAACCACATTTGGTAGCCCCTGAGGATTGCACCCATGGCTTTTTGAGATAATTCCTTGACCCTTTCATAGATTGCCTTCTTATTATTGAACTGCAACCATTTCTATTTTCCCTTCTCAATCCAATCCAGTTATAAATTGATTCCCAACACCCATAGCTTATACCTTTCTCCTCATCTTACAAGCAGCTCAGAATCACACCTCTTAAACTTACATGGATTCTGTGAGGTGAGTGAGGCTCAGAGGGAGAAATGGGCTCTAGATGGATTCAGAGGAACAGGGGTTTTCATTTTTCACAGCCAAGCACTTCTCTGTAGCCTCGCAATCTGCTCTTGTGGCTTGGGAATCTTGCAAAACAAATTTTGGAATGGGAATGCTACAGAAAAAAAAATGAGAAAAGGGATAAGTGAAATCTATATGTGCAATGCTGGGTTTCAACTTGGGCACAGCATGATACTATAATTAATTTGTAAGTGTCCTTTTAACAACATTAGATGGCAGTGCTAACTTTTTGTTCATATTATATTCCAGAGATTATTTTATTTCTGAGAGGTGCCTCACATTCTTGCATATACTTACGAAAACAAGTATGATTTCAATAAAGCAAAAAGGCTTATTTTTTTAAAAAAAAAAATCCATTATTTAGATCACCAGTGCAGCTGAGTCAGAAGCTCGAACCTCAACTGGTCTCATAAAAGGTCATGCATACTCAGTAACTGGTATTGATGAGGTAAGTGCCTTCTTATTATGATATTTCTTACCAGAAAGTGAATGGCTAGAAAATAATCTAATAATCCCAGTTAGATTCCAGCTACCATATTTGAACTGTAGAAACCCACATCACCACTAAATGGCAGTAAAGTAATTTAGAAGAACTTGTTGCTCTCTGGTCCTATCTTTTGCATCTCAGTATGGCAACCTTAAACTCAAAAGAAAGAAATCCAGGTTTGGAAATAGAATTCGGTTGCTAATTCCATTCCCAGGATCAGATATGTTAGAATAGAAGATATTTTATTGCACTGGTAAGATATGGCAGAAAACAGATGGGGACAAGATTCTACTCCAGTTTAAGCCATTGTGCAGTTTGTAAAAGCAAGTGCCCTATATAGTCATTTAATACAATGTTTCAAAGAATTACAGACACTGGGTATGTCTAGTCTAATGGAAAGAAGGACTTGTGGGGGGCACAATAGCAGTGTTCCAACATTTGAGACAAGGGGGTGAAACTATTTTCAAAAGGCAAGACAAGAAACCACTTGGAAACTAACCAAGGAGAGAAGCAACTTAGAACTAAGGAGAAATTTCCTAATTGTGAGAGGAATTAACCAAGGGAATAGTTTGCCATCAGAAGTTGTGGTTGCTCTATCACTAAAGGCTTTCAAAAAGAGACTGGACAACCGTTTGTCTGAAACGATATAGGGCAATGGTGGCTAAACTTTTTGGGCTCCTGTGCCAAAAATTGTGCCTGCGCTTTCACGCTTGCGTTCGCAAGCCAGCACCCAGAAGGCAATGCATGCACCCCCCAATCACCCCCCACCCCCTTACCTGCACTTTGGCTCCCAGCTGATTTTCGGCCCGTTTGAGGCCTTTTTCAGCCTCCCAGAGGCTTGAGGAAAGTTCTGCAGGCTTTGCAGGCCGAAAAATGGGCCCGTTTCATCTGGTATTTCTGGAAATACAGGAAGTGATTAAATGGGCCTATTTTTTGGCCTGCAAAAGCTTTCCTTAAGCCTCTGGGAGGCTCAAAAAGGCCTCAATCTGGCCGAAAATCAGCTGTGAGGTGCGTGCATGCGCAGTGAGGTAAGTTTGCCTGTGGCTTGCGTGCCAGCACAAATGGTTCTGCGTGCCACCTGTGGCACGTGTGCCATAGGTTCTCCATCACAGATATAGGGTCTCCTGCTTGAGCAGAGGATTGAACTAGAAGACCTCAGAGATCCCTTCCAACTCTATTATTCTATGCTCTAAACTGCCACAACTTAAGAAGTTGTGTGGATTCCAATATACAGAATTCTCCATGCTAACCCGGGAATTCTGGGAGTTAGAGTCCACACTTCTTGAAGTTGCAGAAGTTGAGAAACACTGGTTTAATGCATCAGTCACTCCTGAGGTCTTCTGAGTACTCAGAAGCAGTTTCTTATATTCTTGAATATTCTCACAACAGCAAGTCCTCAAATCAGTTCAACCTCCTGTCTTTCCATCTTATCCTCTTCTGCTCATGAGATTTGTCTGTGTGTATGCAGTGGATGTGAGTATGTGTATTTATACATCTGTGCGTATGCAGTGTGGAGTAAATTACGTTGGTTTTTTTTCACTCGCACACTTCTTAATTTATTTTAAAGTGGAAATCAATTAATACGAGAGGAGCTGATGCATCATAGCAGACATGTCCTGTGGTTCTCTACTGCTCATTTAACAATGTTCATCCAAAAGGTCAAACAGTTAAATGATGAATTAAAAGTGGCAATGTTAATCAGAAATTAATTTCATTATCGCCCATCAAATTGTATAAAAAATATGCATAGACCAACTTGTTTATATGCTGTTCTGAGGCTGAGGTGACCATAAAAACTACAGCTGACTGTCAGAACAGGCAAAATAATTTATACAATAAGATTATGGTACAGTTTTTAGTAGACTTTATTTAAGTTAAGCAGTTGAAGCACAGATTTTTTTTTTAAATGGAGAGTTGTTTTCATTTTTTTTCAGCCCTCACTGGCTTTGGTTCTTAATAGGTCAATTACCAAGGGCAAACAGTGAGGCTCATTCGAGTTCGGAATCCATGGGGTCAAGTGGAATGGAATGGTGCCTGGAGTGACAAGTTAGTATTTTCTGCTCAAAGGATTTATAATCATGTTAAAAAGAATACCCAGAAAACCAAATTATTAACAACGTAATCATCATACTCAAAAAAAATGTTCAGTATTGCCATGGGTATAAAAATATCCCTGAGTTCATCATTTATGAGAAACCGTTGAAATATTACATACCTGAAATTCAGAAAAATAAAGTTTAAAAACCTGTCAAAAGAATGGGATTTATTTATATCCGAAAAAGAAGGAAACAAAACAGTCCTTGGCTCACAACTATTCACTTAGCGACTGTTTGAAGTTACAGTGGCACTGAAAAAAAGTGATTTACAACCAGTCCTTGCACTTCTGACCACCACAGCTTCCCCACAGTCATGTGATCAAAGTTGTTGCTTAGCAACCGGCATGTGTTTATATGGTTGCAGCATCTCAGGGTCATGTGGTTGCCATTTGTGACCCTCCGAGCCAGTTTCTGACAAGTCAATGGGGGGAACTGGATTCACTTAATAACCACGAGATTCACTTAACAGTTACAGTAATTTGCTTAACAACTATGGCAAAAAGGTCATAAAATTGGCCATGAGTCACTTACCAAGTTCCTTGCTTAGCAACAGATATGTTGGTTCCAATTGTGATTTTACGTCCTGGATTATCAGTATATTCCCAGTGCCATCATTTCTAGAAGGAACTGGTTTGGAAGCCTCCCATTCCGGATTGCACATGGATGTTATTGTTCCTCGTAGCCTTCTGTTCTTGTTTTTGCTATTATAGTCCTACTGTTTTGTTACCCTGTCTATTATTTTAGTATTTTTATGGCAAGAAAGAAGAGCATGCCACTCAAAATCCTACCGTATTGAATTTTGACAAATGATTAAAATGATCAATCGATGGTGGGAAAGACTACATTTATGAGCGCATTTTCAATTGCAAGTAGAGATAGATCCATATGACCCTATTTCCACTTCCTGTAAATAAGTTCAAAGTCAGTGTCTGGGCAATTTCATAGAATAAACAGGGGACAGTATGGAGAAATCAATACTTGCCTTCCAGCACCCCATTAGAGCGCAAAAGATATCATGCACATAGGCTCCACTCGAAGCTACTGAAGGTTTTAGGGCAACAAAAATCCTGTCAGGCAAAAAACAAAACAAACAAAAAAGGAAACACAAAAAAATGTAACTCACATTTTATCCATGTTTCTAGAACAGGGGTATCAAACTCACATCATCACGGTGGCATCACATGACGTATCGGGACTTTTTTTACTCCCTTCGCTAAACCAGGCATGGGCGTGGCCACCGTGTAACTCATCTGGGCCACAGGCTGGGAGTTTGACAGCCCTGTTCTAGAATATAAGTATATATTTTTGGCTCTTTGCAATGATATGATGATGATGATGATGATGATGATGATGATGATGATACTTTCTTCTTGAAGCTCCTCTGAGTGGGATTCTCTCAGCCCATCAGAGAAACAGCGGCTACATCATACAGCATTAGATGATGGAGAATTCTGGTAAATGAAGCTTCTAATTGTAATACTAAGTATATTAAAGCAAGTATAAATGTCCTTGCATTGACTAGTTCTTGTTTTAATTGAAAAGTCCTTAAAACAATGTGATGTGTTTTTGTCATTATGAAACATTAAATGGTCATTTAATTCAAAATTACAGATACTATACTGCAGAGATATTCCATGAACGTTGTTTATGTCCCTTTAACATAGAGAGAGAGAAGGAGAGAGGGATAGAGAGATGGGGGGTGGGGGCGAGGACTTGCAAGGTATTGCTACCAAGGGAGGTTATCAAGGGTTAAAAACAACCAATACAAGAAAAATGACAAAATAATAAATACAGTAAAAGATATTATGCCAAATATACAACTTATACTTACAGCAGACTAATGTAAATTCTGATTACTAGATTGGTGGAAAAATCAATCTTCAGGGAGGGATGTGGGTACCCATAGGATAGGTGCTACCAATAGATGAGGCACAGCTGCTGAGTCCCATAAAATGGCTTTGGTCATTGGGAACTGGAGTGTGTGAGCCCTGTTGACTTGTATACGGGAGGGTACAGGGAGGAGAGAGGTGTAATCAAAGAAATAACTAGTGTCTGTGCCATGAAAAGCTTTATGTGTGACCCAAGAAGCCCACTGGTAACCAGTGCAACTTTTAGAGTAGTAGTGTGGCATAGGCATAAACATAGCTAATTGCACTGTCACATTTTGGACCAACTAAAGCTTGACTGGCCTTCGTGTGCAGCTCCATGTAGAACACACTGCAATAAGACAGATGGAAGGTTACCAAGGCATGGCTCACCATGAGTAGGGCCATCCAGTCCAGGAATTGACAAAATTGGGGTAAAAAATGGATTTGTGCAAAGGCCCTTCCTAGCCATAGCTACCGCCTGCTCTTCCAGCTAGCAAAAAACCCTATATTGTATACCAATGCGGCTCCATCCAGAAATGGGTAGACCCAGAACCCATAGCCTTTTGGTGTTGCTAGGGTTGAGTCCAGGCTTGTTTGTCCCCACTCAAGACTCCCACAGCCTCCAGACATTGTATGATGGAGTGTTAACAGACCTTTGGGACACAAAGGAGGCAGCAAATCAGTTAAGGGAGAAAAAAACAGAGTCATAACAGAAGAGATGATTTAAGCCAGGAAAAGGTAGAAGCATAAGAAAGAGATTCGGAGTAATTCCATTTCAATTATGTTAGATATAAGAGGATTTTTTTCTGGCAGATAAAAGTTACACTGTCCTGTTAGTAATAAGAATCTTTCCAGAAATTCATGTTTCTTGTTTCTGAGTTTGTCAGCCTCACAGAAGAACAACTTCTGGCTCACTCGAATTCTGAGGGAGTCTCTCCTCCCTGAACAGTGATTTTATAATGGTATGTGCGAACAACCGTAGGTAGGGCAATAGTCAGCTAAGATGCAGCTTAGCCTGGAGAAGGGATGCAGGCATGGCAAACATCCCAGAAGGGTCCCTTCCTAGTTTCTGGGACTGTAAAGGTGACAAGGGGGATAGATATACTCTCACATTTGAAAGTTTCAGTTAATGTAATCTTGGAATAAAGTAGAATTATGTCATCTGGGCTCCTTCTTGAACTACCTTGCATGCTTGATAGACTTTAACTAGCCGCCTCTCCCACAAAGAGGAGACCCATATCATGTCCCTGCCTCTTTAACAGCTGGCAAACACCACTTCTCACTCAAGAATGAGTTCACTCCCACATGTCACCTTCTGGGACGTCTGGGGGAGGGGCGTGGGTCTAATAAACACGGGGTCCTACTCAGAGCCCCTGTCCCCTTCCTTAATATTTGCAGGCTTCCAGGTAATCCATCCAGCTGAGGCCTTAGTTGCTTGAACTGGACCTGCACAGCTAAAATCCAACTCAGATCAAAGATAGAGGCCTCCATAAATTCCAACAGCAGAGAGGCTCTCAGAATTTTATCTCAGAATTAAAGGGAGGAGTCCTTGGTGCTCTCTGAGCTTGTTTGTTTGCTACAACCAAGCAAACACAGCAAACAAACTAGCCCAGAGAGGGCCACCAGACACCACATCCATAAGTCATTGCTACCATCTAGTGGTAGAAATCTTGATATGCATCTGTAGGGGTCATATCAATTCTTAAAAATTTGCCCTGGAATACTCGAAAGAGCTGCAGCTAAATCACTGAATAAAAAACTAGCTTGAATATGATTCTTGACTGGTGTCCAAGTAATCCACAGAATTATTTCTCTTTTTTGTCATTCCTAGGATGAAGTTTGAAGATTTTCTGTCTAATTTTGAGAAAGTTGAAATCTGTAACCTCACACCGGATGCGCTTGAAGACAATGCTGCTCATAAATGGGAAGTGTCCATTCACCAAGGCAGCTGGGTCAGAGGTGCCACTGCTGGGGGGTGCCGAAATTTCATAGGTCTGCACATTTGCCTTATCCCACTTGCGTATTCTTCCGAGAAAGGCTGTGGCACCCCCTACAAGCCCTTTGTCCCAAAGGTGCTTTTTCAAAAGGCAGCTGGACTTGCTTGTTTTCTTTGAAGATGTTTCACTTCTAATTCAAGAAGCTTCTTCAGTTCTGGCTGGATGGTGGGGAATGGAAGGACCATCCAGTCAGAGCTGAAGAAGCTTCTTGGATGAGAAGCGAAACATCTTCAAAGAAAACAAGGAAGTCCAGCTGCCTCTTGAAAAAGCACCTTTGGGACAAGTATGACTTGGATAACTGAGAATCTCCATAGATACCTACAAGCCCTTGTTAATATCCCACAATTCCTCAAAGCTATTTGTCGGAAATGGTGAACAATAGTTTTAGCAGATTTTTGTTGTGAGTCATCTAGAATTCTTTGATACTATATATGAATGTTTCAAAATTTTATTTTAAAAAACCAGATCAATATAATAAGCAACTTAAGCCATGCAGAACCAAACTCAAATTTATGCCGTTATTGGGGCATCCTGCAAGTTAGTTCTGCTTATGTAAATTATTTCTAGATTTTCCTTGGGGAAAATTTCAAGAAAATTCATAGCTATGCCAGCAAACATTTCCTTGCTCATAGCAGTTTTAAAATGTATGCTGTGTGACCTACAGCAGAATGGACACTGAGATACAGTGGATTCTCTCAGCTTTTACTCTCTGTTCTATATTAACATTCTCCAAATCCTGAGTTCTGATTGGTCCACGCGGACCGCAACCCGATTGGTCAACTAAACTACTGTGATTGGCGCGCTAAGAATCTACCGCGATTGGCCGAGCTGATCGCGGGAAATTCAAAGCGCTGTCATTGGCCGCCGGGCCACCGGCCGGCTGAATAAAGCCGAGCGGCTCGCAGGTCCTGGACAGAACTGTATATTCAATAAAGAGCTGACTGTTCACTTTGGTCTCACGTCTCAATGAACCCGATCTACCCGATCTAACGCTCTCCTCTCCCCCTCCACCCATAATGCATTCCCCAAATTTATTCTCATAATCAAGGAATGTATTCACTGAGTCTGGGCAGAAACTAAAAATGTGCCTATTGGAAGAGGTAAGGGTTGAATGGAGCATGAGCTTCTAGGGTTGAGCATAGTTCATTCACTCAAAGGGCCATTTACTGGATCAATTGCAGGATTATTGTTATTTTTAAAAATGCAACTGCTAACAAGCGGAGAACACAAACCCCTGGCAGCACAGAACAGCTGGAGTAGGGAATGTTTGGCACTGCAGCCAAACAGAGATGAGGCTCTATTAGAATGGAAGGCACGTTGAAGACCATACACTTAGAAGGTCTTAAGACCACTGCTTGATGTAAAGAGGCAGCTTCTAATTGAAGCGGGACAATATCTTCACAGGAACAATGGAGCAACAAAAAAACAGAATAAAGATGGCAGAAATGATTAGGCTAGGTAGGAAAAAATAAAAAAGGCCTGGGAGTGGAAAGGAAGTGGACATTATCTGCCCTTGTGTGATGCGTAGCTTGCACTGGTGACGGGCCAGAATCCTGTTGTTGCGAAATAAACCACCCACCATCTCCTTTTTGCTGACTGATTTCAGAAACATTTTGGACCAATCCCCAGTTCAAGCTCCAACTGACAGAAAAAGATGAGGGTCAAGATGAGTGCACGTTTGTAGCCGCCCTGATGCAGAAGAATCGCCGTAAACTCAGGAAATTCGGAGCCGCCCTGCTAACAATTGGATATGCTATCTATGAGGTATTTCTATGGAGAACTCCCTGCTCCAACTTGGGCCCTTCCAGATATGCAGTCCTAGATTTTTCCTGAAATGTGCTGGCTGGGGAAATCTACACTACAATGCTTAGCACTGTTTGAGCCCTCCCATGCAGGTGAGGATGGCCCCAAAGTTTTCCCTTCCCTATTAGGTATGGCTTAGAATCAAGCCACTTTATTTGTGGCTTAGTTCTTTGCATTTCATACCTGAGACTGATTTTGTCTCAACCTTATTGAAGCGGTCCCAAAGGTATTTTTCAAAAGACAGCTGGACTTTCTGAATTGAAAGCGCTTCTTGGATGACAATCAAAATTTCAAGGAAAAAAGCAAGAAAGTCCAGCTGCTTTTTGGAAAAGCACCTTTGGGGCAACCATGATGTGAATGATTGAGAATCTCCATAGACACTTATTGAAGTGAGTTCATAAATAAGATTGGTGTCCCCTCGGGCTAACTTTTTATTTCACCTGGTTGTGAACCAATAAAATAAAAGTGCTTGATTCTACCATTTGAGGCTGCAGTGGCCTTTTATGGTCAAATTAATTCATGATCTGAGAATAAAATGCATGCGTCTTTGGCGTAAGAGTCAATTAGATGCTGTCTAAAGCCCCTTTTGATTGTCTTATTGCTTAAAAATATAAAAGTGATATATATCAGCAAATTCCAAAACACAATTAGGCAACAAATATTGGATTTCCATTTATAGCAGTTCCTATATTTACTGCTCTAATGCAGCACATGTAGTCAAAGTATAGCATGATCTATAAAGTGATGACTACATGGTGGGATGATAAATAAGTGTAGGAATTTAGAAGCTGAACTTCAAAGTGCATGAAAATATTCTCCAACCAACAAAAAATAAAATAAATGAGTGCCAGACATATCAATCAAACTAATAGGAACCCTGGTGGCGCAGCAGTTATAATGCAATATTGCAGGCTAACTCTGCTCACAGCCTGGACTTCGATTCTGACCTGGTTGACTCAATCTTCCATCCTTGCAAGATTGATAAAATGAGGAGCCAGATTGTTGGCAACAATATGCTGTTTTTGTAAACTGCTCAGAGAGTGCTGTAAAGTACTATGGAGCGGTATATAAGTCTACATGCTATTGCTAAATAATCTGAACATTTAATTTCAGAGTCCTGATAAAGATGAACACTTGACAAAGGATTTTTTCCGTTACCATGCTTCCAGAGCCAAGAGCAAAAGTTATATCAACTTAAGGGAAGTTTCTGATAGATTTGAGCTACCACCTGGCGACTACATCATTGTTCCAACTACATATGAGCCACAACAGGAGGCTGATTTCTGTCTAAGAGTTTTTTCTGAAAAGAGAATAGTTACAAAGTAAGTATATCGAGGTTCTCACTCACCCAGGATACAAAAGTCCATTAGTGACTGATCGCCATTGAAAAGCTACAGAGATTAACATCTGAAGACTCTGAGAATAATTTGGCCACTCCAACTCCTAAGTGAAGGTGATTTATGCCAGTGTCTACTAAGTTTTACCTGCTTTTAAGATTTTACTGCACTGCTCCGGAATGCAGGAGGATGAGCACATAGTTGCACACATTCTCTGATGTAAAAATATATATAAATTTGTGAAATCGTTGGAGAACAATCTTGTTATCAGGAAATTATCTTGGCATGTGCTGTTAACAATTCTTTTAATGTAAGCCATAACAGCTTCCTGATGTTGAGTGTCACAATAGAAGCTTACAACTGCTTTTCTATTGTAACTAATCCCAATGATCTGATTTCTCTTATGAAATTCCAGTGAAAAATCAGATTTTTAAAAACCGGATTTATTTTTTTATAGGGAGATGGATGGAAATGTCAACATTGATTTGCCAGAGGTATGCCACCAAAATTTAATTAAGGACCAAATCAATCATATCATTAAATAATAATTCTTTTGAGTTCTACAAGGGTGATAGAATACCAATCAAATTAAAGAATGACAGAATCTATCATAAAACACATTAATATATGCTTTTTCTAAAATGGATCTAATCTGAAATAAGGTAATACAAATAGGGAGGATTTTTGTTTGTTTCTGTCTTCATCAATATATTTTGGTTAATTTCAGGTTCCTGAGCCAACACAACCCCAAGAAGAAACAGAAGAAGAAAAGAAATTCCGAGATTTGTTTAAGCAGATTTCAGGACCGGCAAGTCAACTAATTTAAAAAATAAATCTTGTTAGAATTTTGGATGGTTTACTGGCAGAAAGTATGCTTTTCATGTAAAACAGCCAGATTTAATCCTGGGCTAATGAAAAACAAAACAAAACACCTCCTTTAGCTTATTTACCTCAGCAAAATACAGATATACCCGAGCAACTAAGTTCTCTTCAAAATATGTCCTTGCAACTTAGCCTCCATCTCAACAATAACCTGCCATGGAGGCAAATTGAAGCTGATTTAACTTTTCCAGCATAAAAATAGTGTTTCCTCTGCCATTGCAGCAATCTACATTTTTTGCAGATACTCCTGGACATATGGAAGAGGAAACCTCAGATATCAGCAATCTTCTAGGGTCCAGATGACCACAAGACTGTCTCCTCTCCATCTGTTGTAGTCTGTTCTCCCATAGTGGTTTGTTTCATAGCCTCTAGGGAGGCTGGACACATTAAATGTCCTAATCCAGAGCAGATTGTGATTGAGTCTACTTGACCTAAAGGACCAATGGGGAATGCTGCCTGTGACCCAGATATTTCCACCCCAATAGGAAAATAAAGTGAGAATGACAACATCTGCTCATTATGTAGAGACGTGGTCTCTAGCAGGATGGATGCAGCCCAGTGAGATTCTGAATACCCGAACACCGGAAGAGCATGTTTCTATATTGCAAGTTCAGACAAAAAAAAAGAAAGAAAAGAAACCCTGAATGTTGATATCTGATTAATGTAAGAGATGCTTGTTCCCAGTATATTATTGAAACTCTAGATGCATTGCTATTGATATAATTAAGTACAATTGATCATTAAGCAAAGATAATGAAACTGATTTCCTGCAGTGATTTAGTTCTCTCATGGTGTTGTTGATTTTATTGCTTTGGGGGGGTATTTTATATCTTCCAAACAAGAGAATAATTTTTAAATGGCATTTTAAATCCACGAAGGCTGATTTCTTTTATTCAACTGCAGGACATGGAGATCAGTGCAGAGGAACTTGAATATATCCTGAATGCTGTGTTGGAAAAAAGTAAGTGTCAGCATGGCCATAGCACCTCTACCCCAACTGGGGAATGTCCTCATGCCCTGTATGATGATGAATTGGGCAAGTCTGCACACAACCAATTAAGTAAATACTTGGATTTACAGCCCATTCTTTCATAAAAGTAAATCTGGCTGAAATCTGTCAGTTCAGTCTTACATGCCAGGATAAAAACTGATGTAATATTCAAGGAAAGAGTCAAGTAAGGTTCTTCTTGCTCAATATTTGCCATAAATATATAGTCTAGCAGATGGAACATTTCACCAGACTGGGCCCAATTCTCTTGGTTACTTACAGTCTTTCAGTGTCTCTCTACAACCATATAAGGCTTGCCAATTTGTGTGCTTGAATTTTATCTTTCTTTGTAGTTTTTTTTTTAAAAAAACTTTTTAAAAAAGAGAATAGTTTAAGAATCTGGCAGAGTCTCTGTGAGTTCATGATGACACATAGAGAGGGTGATTAGCCTTAATCCATAATTTTTATGACAAACTTGACCATTATGAAAAGAGGCTATGTTTTTGGACCAAATACTCTGACAGCAGAACCAGTCTCTACCATGGCCTAATGGCAATTTATCCATTTTCACCCCAGCAGCACTACATTAAGCAAAAATACAGAACAGATGTGTAAATTTTATTAGTGATTAATTTTATCAACAAAGCAATATAATGGCAGGATCAGGAAAACAAATGTTCCAGTTAGATTGGAAATATTCAAATAATTAGTAGAACTTAATTCTAGCAGGGAGTTGTACAGAAATTAATGTCCAAAAATAGTTAAATAAAGCTGAGATTGTAATGAATATTTGATCATTTTCTGTGTTGTGATCCCACTGTATTGGAAGGACAGAAGCAGTCATATTTCAGTTTTACATCATGACATTTCTCTGGGGAGGAAAAATAAAATATTTACAATTGTGCTGTTGAAATTTGAGATGAAATTGTTGGAGACAAACAATTTGTTTTTATATGCTATTCTGCTGATTTTTTTTCTCCCATCAGACAAGATCAAATTCAAGAAAATAAGCCTCCTGTCATGTAAAAATATCATTTCCTTAATGGCTGTATCCTTTGAAATAAGCGTGAAGAATTATTTGAGTGGGGTGAATGGTGGTGTGAATGTGATGAAAATGCTACAATCACTTCTATGGGACTTTGCCATCTCAAATGTAAACTATATATGTCAGATATTGAAGGAAGGCAAAATGACAACTTAGGACTTTGAGTATTTACTATCAAAATATGGGCATGAATCACAGCTAGTGACAAACCACAGATTACTTGTGAAATTATGGTCAAGGAAGGTTTTCATCCAACAGTTTTCATCCAAAGTATTTTACTCAATTGCATCATGGCCTTTATTCTTTCACTAGTTCCAAAGACAATCTTCCATTTCCTCTCCAAATCATCTTTGAAGGTTTCCAAATTTTCTGGAATAGATTTGGAAGATGATGCAAAGGAGAAGGAATAAATTCCACCAGGACATAGCACCTTTTCTGAACACAGACCTAGCTTCCACCTCCCTAAGCACAGGTTACCAAAGTCAGTAGGTAATATTTTATAGTAAAGTACATATCATACACAGATACATACTTGTCATTCTATTTTGTTTCCTTTCATGGTCAACCATATTCAGTATGCAATATGAAAAAGGAGAAGGAAGTGTGAGCCAAAGAAAATAAAGATAGAACATAAGGGAAAGCAGAGTTTGTTTCACTAGATTCCAAGGTCCTTGAGAAAAATAACAGATTTAAGCAGGGGGTAGAACAAGATGCTGGGCAGATGTTTTGGGGTCAAAGATCGACAAACTGCCAAACTCTTAGATTCTTTGAGCTCCTGAGTCATGGCATCAGAGTCTCAACATCTCCTTCTGCCCAAGTTGGCCCAGTCTAATCATAGCCAATTGCACTCCATCGTGTAGAGCATTTCTTGAATCCAGAGTTGGGAGCAACGCCTTGATTTTAATCTAATCTTTCTTTGTGCTAGAGCACTGGCTTTGGCAAAAAGACCTAGAAAGATGATTCTACAGGTAGAGTCTTTGATACAAAAGAACGGCTTAAGGTTGATCTATGGAAACAGCCTATTAATTCAGCAGGTTGAATTTGTATAAAATAAAACTATTCATGGAATAGGACACTGAGGTTATATATGAGATTCAATCTGCCATTACTGTTTTCCTTAATGGGATCTGCATCAGTCCAGTGGAAATGAAAAACTGGAATTCAATGAATTCAAACTTTTCTGGGACAAACTGAAGAAGTGGATTGTAAGTTGATTCACAGTCAACTGATGCAAAATCTATTGTTTTACTGGGTGTTTTAGAAGGTATTTAGAGCAGAAATCATTAACAACCATTACATCTATAATTTAGTGAGAATGTTCTAAAAGAAAAAAATGGTTCTACAAAATAGTGGGTTTTTTCATACCATTTTGCAGAAACATTGACAGTACTTTTGATTAAATAAAAAAATCTATTTTTGAAATAATAAATACCAGGAATGTTCCTCTGGATGAGGCCAAGTGAAATAACTCTTGTTGTTGACACATTGTTAAAAAAATCTGCTGATTCATGAGCAGAAGAGGAAAAAATACTTGCTTAATGTCTCAATTTATACTGGTGATTTTGATGCCTGTCTCCTCCAATTATCAACAAATGTAATTTGAAATGGCCCATTAGATCCACAGGAACATTAACCCTAAAATCTAAAGGAACATTTGAATGCTTTCTCACAATCTCTAAAATAAGTTACCATGATAAATCGTTATTTTTCTCGTTTAACTCCAGGCATGGTTTTAAGGCAATTGCAATAATTGGGTTTCTGTTACATCCCTGGTGACTGAAAATGTGCTGTCTGCTAATCACCAATTTTTTCCAGATTCAATCATAGCAACAGAATTTCAGGTTAAATATTGTATGCAGTTGGCTTGTTATACCATATTATTCTGATCTAAATTAGTATTCTCAGCTGAATGCATAAGCAGGATGAGAACTAGGTCTATTTCCTTTCCCAAGGGATGTCTGCAGAGTGTTGTGCTTGTAGTTCTATCGCTTCTTTATATGTATTGCATACTATATGTGGTAACAGTTGTCACTGTAAAGTTGTATTTTTTAACCTCCTTGCATAGATTCCATCTCTTCCCCAAGTTCCTTGGTCTTTCTCTGTTCTTTCCCTGAGCTGCACCAGGGAAATTTTCCATTGCTTGACATTACTGATTGTACTCATCCTTTTTGTTAGCAAATATATGTGTGTGCACTTTTAAGTCCACCCAGACTCCTGACAGTCACACAGACAAGTCCAGGCAGTTCTTAGACAACACGTTCTGGAAATGTTTTGCATTAGTCTTCTTCCTACAGCTGAGAGAAAATCCAAACTGGCCCAAATTCTCTTAGCTGACTTTGTGCTTTAGCCGCTACATCAAACTTGCTCTCATTAACAAGCACTTTGGATTCCAAATATATACAAATTATAACTGCTTCTGAACGTTACTCATTTCTTTAAAACTAATGCATTATCCACGGATATAATCAAATAGTGCAGGATGTAAGAATATTGATTAAGAAAATAAAAGAATGTACAAAGAATACATAGTCATTGTGAGCTAGTTCACTGAAGTTCATGTACCGAAAATGGGCACTTAGAGAAAAACAGATAATGATTAGCTATATAAAATTAGAGGCTTAGAGACAGTGTATCTAAATATATTCTTGCTTTTAGAAATCTGATTCCATATATCTGCTTATTATTTCTGAAACTGGATTCATCAATTTATGTGTATTTGAAAATGTAAAACAGTTCTTAAAAAGTTACAAAGGCCATAAACAAGTATTTGCCCATTCTGTAGATAATTGCTATAGTTTACTATTAAGTGTAATGCTGAATAGAAATTCAATACTAGATATTTTTATATAACAGTTTGCATATTCATATATTCTTATAAAAAGCAATTCAGAGCAACTTAGAAGAACTAGCAAAAAATTACTTTTGTAGGCAGAGAGCCATATTAGTCTATTTATTCAAAAAACTGGGGAAAAATATGGTTGTACATTTTTTAGATTAACATGTTTTATTAAAACGTTGAAGTTTTGTTTTTGTTCACAATTTATGACTTCAAAAGAAAGTCTACTTGCCTCAATAATTCATTTAACTTGTTCCAACTATGCTTATTATTTGCTGTCAATGTTTCTCTCTTTGATTCAGAGCCTGTACCTTCACTTTGATGCTGATCAGTCTGGCACAATGTCTTCCCATGAACTTCGTCTTGCTTTAAAAGCAGCAGGTACCGTTTTTTTTGACTGGCTTTTGCAATATTTGACCATTTTGGACAATTTAGGACAGGGGTGTCAAATCAAGGCCCACGGGCTGCATCCAGCCCGCAGAGTGCTTAAATCTGCTTCACAGGGTGCCCTTTGAAACAACAAAGGACAGGCCCACAGTGCCTCTGCCAGTGAAAATGGCCCTCCCAAACTCCATTTTCACTGGCAGAGGGTTGCCAGAGGCCATTGCAACCCAAACAGAGCTCGGGAGTCCATTTTTGCTGGCAGAGCACTTTGGCCATCACAGGCGCCCCTGACAGGAGCAATGTTGAACTGGCCACACCTCCTTGGACACCCCCACCCTACCCTCTCAAAACCAAACACAACTGTGATGTGGCCCTCAATGAAATTAAGTTTGATACCCCTGATTTAGGACAATACTTTGTAAAGGGAAAAGAGGGTTGTGAGGTCCAGTTCAGTCCAGATTTTCAAGATTGCTCTCCCTAAGACAGAATTTGCTTCAAGCCCACTGTCTTTACTAAGTCACAACTAATCACTGTTTGAGACATATAGTAAAAAGCAGAACCCAAATCTGCTGCTGTCATTGCAGGAGAAACAGGTAGAGCTGTTGCCTATATTTTATTTATCATGTGCAATACATTTATATTATAATTAAATGTCCAGATATAATATAATAGAAGAAGTGTAAGGTCACTGCGCCATTTCAGATTGCTTTATGAAAATGAAGAGTTTGGACAAGTATGTGGTAAAATAGGTACTAAAATTCTGCTTGCGTGTGCCATATACAGCATAAGACCCACTCTGGTGCTCAAACTGTGAGAATATTTATTTATTTGATTTTTATCCCACCTTTATTACATTATAAATGCCTCAAGGTGGCAAATATACTGTACATTACATAGTACCTCCTATTTAACAAGTTGCTAATTCAAAATGAAGGAGAAACTACAACAGGAGTGTGCCAATGAATAAATCATATGATATGTAAGTGAACCAAATGGCAACTTCAAATCTCAACAAATAAATGCTCTGTCTTATATACTGGCAAAAAAAAACAAAAAACAGAAAATAAAATACAAGCTGAATAGTCAAGACTTTGTTGATGATCCAAACTCTGTCAAGGACCTTGGAGTATTCATCTCAAATGATCTAAGTGCTAGAGCCCACTGTAACTACATAGCCAAAAAAGGCATTAAGAGTTGTTAACCTAATCCTATGTAGCTTTTTCTCTGGTAATATCGCACTACTAACTAGAGCATACAAAACATTTGCTAGACCAATACTTGAATACAGCTCATCAGTCTGGAACCCATATTACGTATCTGATATTAACACAGTAGAGAAAGTCCAGAAATATTTCACAAGAAGAGTTTTCCACTCCTCTACTCATTGCAGAATACCTTATGCCACCAGACTTGAAATTCTAGACCTAGAAAACCTAGAACTACACCACCTTCGGTCCGATCTAAGCATAGTATATAAAATCATACATTGCAATGTCCTACCTGTCAATGAATACTTCAGCTACAACCATAACAATACAAGAGCACACAATAATACAAACTCATGGTTAACCACACCAAACTTGATTGTAGGAAATACGACTTCAGCAACAGAGTGGTCAATGTCTGGAATACTCTACCTGACTCTGTGGTTTCTTCCCCAAACCCCAAAAACTTTAAACTTAGACTATCTACTATTGACCTCACCCCTTTCCTAAGAGGTCTATAGGGGGCGTGCATAAGCGCACCAACGTGTCTACCGTCCTTGTCCTGTTGTTTCTTTTATTTTTCTTGTATATATCCATGTATTCATAACTATGTTTATACTTATACCTATTATCTTGTAAGCAATTGACAAATAAAATAAAATAAAATAAAATAAAAAATAAATATCTAAGTATCCAAATAAAAGGCTAGTGCAGTTGGCTGCCATACATTAATTAAGTCTGAAATCGTTTAATAAAGTTGGTGCATTTTCAAACATAGAAACTTATGTGTACTGATATTAAATTATGAGAGTTGCTTTAGAAGAAAGGTATTAACTTTAGCCATCTGCTGAGGTCCCTAAAGACAATTTAACTGGAGTATAATAGGTATGACATAAGAGCAAATATTTTTTATTCTTTACTTCTTCCCATCTTCTTTTCTGTCCTAAATCTCCTCTCCTTCAGCTTCATTGGCAAACCCCAATGTAGTCACAGATGGAGTTGTCCAATGAAGCTGTCCAACTGACAAGTGGATTTCAATGGAATTAGTAGGGCAATTTCCCCACCAGGCTGCAGTCATCCTGTCCATCATTCTTTAGAAGAGATGCAAAGGTAGAAGACGAAGTTAATTACTACTAGATTATAACACGCATGCATATGTTGATGCAATAAAGCATTCTGCATTTTCCATTTTAATAACCATTCCTACAGCTTGGAAAATATCTCTCAGAACTTATTACAGCCAACCAATAGAATCTACATCAATTCCAATGGGGTGCATCCATCTTGAAGGCTATTTCTGCCATAATTATGGCTATAAAACCCACAATCTGTTTTGGTTTAATTTTTGACATCTTGAGGAGGAAAAATCAATCTGTAGTGGCCTGATTAAATTTGAAGGGACAAGATGGGGGCTTTTCCACATCCCTTGACTATGTATTTCACAAATGCACCCACCCCTGTAAATGATACAAAGAAAAATAAAGATTACATAGTTGAATGCAGCTCCAATTTGAAAAGTCATCCAGCATTCTAATTATGTGATGGATATTAGAAGAGAAGGAGTACCTTCAGTTCAACTTTCCCTTTCAGACTATGGCTTTAAGAAGTCCAGAATAAGGTCAATTATTTTGGACATATTTCTGATCCAGCAATGAACAGGTCATACAACAGGGGAGAATGATGAAAGTATAGAGGAGCTCCTTTCTTTGTCTCTCTCATCTCAAAATAATATATTTGTGTATATGTATAATTCTCCTCAGGATCATACTCTGTGCCAGTTTCTCAACCTTGGTGACTTTCAATTGTGTGGACTTCAATTCCCAGAATTCCTGCTGGCCAGAGAAAACTGGGAGCTGAGTCCACACAACTGAAAACTGCCAAGGATGAGAAACATGGCTCCATGTATTAAGTGAGATTAAAAGATGTGTGTTCCTTGCTAGGAATTGGACTGTATCACTCACTTATCAGACCCAAAGTATCTTTTAAAGATAAAAACTGTTTTTCTCAGATTGCCAAACTTTGCATGGATTATGACAATATCATTTAGAAGAATGTTTTCAAATTACTGGGTTGAAAGTCAGCCAACAAACAATTTTTTAAAACCCCCTCATATTTATCTTTCTTTAAGGATTTCAGCTCAATAACTATCTGCTGCAGCTGATTGTACTAAGGTATTCAGATGATCAGCAACAGATCGAATTTGATGACTTCTTAAATTGCCTAATTCGCTTAGAAAATGCAAGCAGTGAGTATCTCTTCATAGTGCCATTTGTTTCCTTATTGAATGCATTTTTATCAGCAGTAATATGTGAGGCACCATGAATGATCCTTCTAATAGCTTTGATGGTCTACATATAAGCAATACAAGTTAGAAACCATATACTCATTGTGCATGTCATGGACTTTATATCCACATGAGATCATTTCATGAAAGACAGAAATCTATAGAACTATCTATAGAATGTATACAAAATAGAAATCTGATGAATAGAAATCTGGTGATATGACCGGTCATTACTAAATTCTGAAGAGTCCCAGTGATAAATGTTTGAAAATTCTGGCACTAATCAAGGTAACGCAAAGCCATGTTAGATTGTTTCAAAAATCTTCATTTTTTTTGTCACTAAACAATAAAGAAAATTTATCCTGGCATAAAGAAATGTCTGAAATAATCTTTACTTTTGCAGACATGATCAAAGTTCCCCACTGGAACTTCTGGAATCTTACCCATAAACATGAACATTTGCTTTAAGTTTGATATTTTTATGGAAAAAGAGGTTTTGAATATTTCAGTGGCTGAAAATAACACTAAAATTCTTCTTGCAGGAGTATTCAAGGCATTATGTGTGGAAAACAGAGATTTCATTAACCTCCATATCAATGAGGTAACAAAAGCAAAACATTGTCAGTAGAGATTGTTTGAGGAGAGGATTTTTCTTTTGTCTTTTCTACTTTCCTCATTTCCCTTTTTACTGAATTATGGGGACATAATGGAGCTAACTAAAGAGGTGACTTCCTTTCAGAAGGTTCCTTAAGATTGTTCTTTGTGTTATGTTATCGTGCATTCGTTCAGTTCTTGAGGTCACTTAAAAGTAGGATCACATAAAATGCAAGATGGCCTCTGAGGCTGAACTCCACAATGTAGCCATGAAGTGGTATTGTCTACATAACTATATTGTGGACAGTTTAAGCACGCTGATTTCCAACTTTTTTTTCCTTTCTCATTCTGCCTCAATTATCAGCCCACCAGTCATTCTCAGTAAATGGGAAAATTTGAAGAGGAAGGTGCAAGTGCTCTATAGTCTATTTTTTTGTTTCTTAAATCTGGAGGTAAATTGTCTGCTTCACTCCCCCAACACCCACTGACATGTCCAAAGGCCCTTTATTTCCACCTGTTTTGTGCAGTCTTTTGAAAACTGGATATGTGTCTTAATCTGTGTCCAGTGTCACTTAAAAAAAAACTCACTTAAGAAATTTCTCCCTTAGCAACATAAATTTTGGACTCAGTTGTGGTCAAAAAGGTTGAGGACTACCTATATTATTATAATTGTTATAATAAATGATTTAATCTATTAATAGCTGTATTAATAGCCTCAGGTCTGTACTAGGATTGGAAATCTGATTTTCAAATATCTATTTGGTCGTGATGTTTTGGGGCTAACCTTAGGCATGTTGCAGGATCCAACCTGGCTTGGTCATTAGGACCAGAGGTTTCGTCTTCCAAGCTTTCAGATTCATGCTGTAGCCCATCCTCAGGGAACCTCTCTGTGTGCTCTGGGCTGTTTTGTGTGTGGCATTTATATGGCCAGAATATAATATTAGGACAGAGCACTAATTTATTTCTCTATTCAACTACAGAATACTTTGCATAACAATAGTGCTTCTCATGGAAAGACATTCACAGATGCCACCCATTTGAAATATGAACAGGCAGAAAGTTTCTAGTTCCTGATAAACTGGAAGATATCAAATATAACATTTGGGATTTTTTTCTTTCTCTCTCTCTTCTCATTAGTTTATCAATTTGACTATGAACATCTGAAGGCCTCGAACATGGAGTTCAGCGCATCTCCCAACAAGCTTCTGAGTTGAACTGAGTTCATACTTTTCTCCAAATCACTGAAAATTACAAATAATGTTTATACTGACAACATTTTCTTATACTCAGAAGAGTATAAGAATATGTGGTTTTAGAACTCAAATGCAAATAAGTATTTTCTAGATTTAAAGTCCGATTATTTCAGCCAGCACAGGATAATGGAAAGATAATAGGATGTGAAGACCTAAACATCTGGAAGGCAGTAAGCTATGGAGGTTGCATTAACATCTAGTTGTATACAAATATATTGCACAATACATGTGAATACATGCTGTAATAAATTACTGTTTAGATGACATAAATGAATAGACCAAAGCAATTATTGTCTTTTGATTTAACATAATTATGTTGGTTCCCAATAAAGATTTTGTTTCTATTTATTTGTCTCCAGCTAGTCTTTAAAATAATCTAAATTGGGGCCAATTTCTCATATGATGGCATTGCCAGAGAATTCCACAGTTTATGGCAGAGTGTACTCCAAAGATGTGCATCTTTTCATTGGTTTTTCATCTTGTTTCATTTAACTTTTGTAGGTGACCTCTGAGTTATGAGAGAGGTCCTTAATTCCAGAAATATTAAATGTTGCATTTTGTACATCTAGAGATCTTCAGCTGGTCTGCTGTTACTCATCATTTCAGCCCCAGTGGCTTTGCTGTTCTTTTTGCTAAACAGATCAAGAATCTCCATCTGGTGCTGCTAAATGTTTTGTGTTTCTTTATAGAGATCATAAACCAACCTTGTTTGACTCCACATCTATGTAGCAAGAGCATTAAAAGTTCAGTGCAATCATTCAGGTTTCCCTGGATTCCATCCAGATGAAGAATGCAAGTCCAATTGTACATTCAATTGTACATTAAAGATGTGGAGCGAGGAACATCTTATCTCAATACTCAGGTTCCAGACCTTTCTCCTTTCTAGAGTTCTGTTGTAATTATCATAGCTTAGCAATAAAAGGGAGTTATCTAACTCTGTAATACAGGTAGTCCTTGATTTACAACAGTTCATTTAGTGACCATTCAAAGTTAGTGAAAAAAGGGACTCTTTTTATAAGTTTT
Source organism: Pseudonaja textilis (assembly GCF_049901715.1). Classification (NCBI taxonomy): domain Eukaryota; kingdom Metazoa; phylum Chordata; class Lepidosauria; order Squamata; family Elapidae; genus Pseudonaja; species Pseudonaja textilis. The sequence goes on from NC_141990.1 coordinate 71,753,152, forward strand.
TCACACCTACAGTGCATTCAGAAAGTATTCAGACCCTCTTCACTTTTATCAATTTTGTTATGCTGCAGCCTGATTCTATAGTTGTTGAAATCCATTTTCTCTCTCTCATTAATCTATATACATTATGATAAAGTGAAAACAGAATTTTAGAAATGTCTGTAAATTTATTAAAAAGAAAAAACTGAAATATCACATTGGCATAAGTATTCGAACTCTGCAATAACATGTGAAATTTAGCTCTGGTGCCTCCCATTTCTCTTGATCGTTGCTGACATGTTTCTACAGCTTGACTGGAGTCCGTCCACCTGTGGTAAATTAAATGGATTGGACATGATTTGGAAAGCTACGCAACTCCCAAAGAAAGCGTCACAACTGACATTGCATACTGTAGCAGAACAAAAGGTATGAGGTCAAAGAAACTGCCTGCAGAGCTCAGAGAAGGATTATTGCAAGGCACAGATCTGAGGAAAGCTACTGTTCCATACTAGCAGGCTTGTAGGCCTGCATTCCTATTTGTCCGGAAAAGCCGGACCAATAAGCATTCTGATTGGTTCTTATTCGGCTGCCGCGATTGGGTAAAACCAAGCGCGGCAAGCTCAAATGCATGTCATAGGCTGCCTAGCCGCAGCCAGCTCTATAAAAGGAGCTGCCTCGGCTGGGAGTCTTGTCTCAGTATCTGGTTTCCTAATAAAGAGCTGTTGTCACTATTTCGAGTCTCATCTCTCCTTGGGACCCATCGCCCAGACTTAACAGCTACAATAAAATTTCTGCTGCACCGAAGGTTCCTAAGAGCACAGTGGCCTCCATAATTCTCAAATGGAAGAAGTTTGGCACAACCAGGACTCTTCCAACAAGCTCATCACCTGGTCAAATGGAACCATTGGGAGAGAAGGGCCTTAGTAAGAGAATTGACCAACAACCTGATGGTCACTCTGACTGAGCTCCAATGATCCTGTGTGGAGATAGGACAGAGTTCCAGAAGGGCAACCATCACTGTAGCCCTCTACCAATCTGGCTAGACAGAAACTTCTCAGTGCAAAACACATGAAAGCCCACTTGGCGTTTGCAAAAAAACACCTGAAGGACTCTCAGACTACAAGGACAAAACTCTTAAGTGGGCTTTCATGCGTTTTGCACTGAGGAGACGCTTCCATCTAGCCACTGTGCCATAAAGCCCAGATCGGTCAAGGGCTGCAATGAAATCCTTCCATTCCCACCTTCAGAACTGAAGAAACTTCTTAGATGAAAAGTGAAACATCTTCAAAGAAAAAACAAAGAATGTCTAGTTGCTTTTTGAAAATGAACCTTTGGGACAACTGTTGTGATTAGCCAGCAGCCTGTGCAGACGGCAGTGGAACCCGGACAGTGGAGAAGAATGGGGACCAGACCGGGAGTCTGGAGAGGACTCAGATGAGGGTCCTGCGTCCAATGCAGAGATGGGGCCAGGATAATCTGGGAGTGGTGTGCTGACTCCAGAGCCTCCGGAGTATAGAGCAGCGAGGCCAAGGAAAAAGGGGAGCCTGTTCCCAGTGCGCATGTGTGCAGAGCTGCTAGAAGGCAAGAGCAGCTTGAGACAAAAGGAGTGACTCAGGAGTAAGGCTTGGAGGTAATTTCCCCTCCCATAAGGTATAAAGGACATGCAAAGGTAGAGAAACCTTTGCAGGAAGCAAAGTCGTTCACTCTCTTTGGATTCAACCTTGAAGCCCTGTGTGGACCTTGTACTTTGGTTGGTTTTTTATAGTTCATTTGGCACTTTAGTTGCTGGCAGCAATTCAAAGGAGAGAAAGGTGGGTGTTTATCTTGAGGGACTGCCAAAAAGGTGTTAAGAGTTGTTAACCTAATCTTACATAGCTTTTTCTCTGGTAATATTGCACTACTAACTAGAGCATACAAAACATTTGCTAGACCAATACTCAAATTCAGCTTGTCAGTCTGGAACCCACATTACGTATCTGATATTAACACAGTAGAGAAAGTCCAGAAATATTTCACAAGAAGAGTTCTCCACTCCTCTACTTGTTGCAGAATACCTTATGCCACCAGGCTCGAAATTCTAGACCTAGAAAACCTAGAACTACACCACCTTCGGTCCAATCTAAGTATCGTATATAAAATCATACATTGCAATGTCCTATCTATCAATGAATACTTCAGCTTCAACCATAACAGCACAAGAGCAAACAATAGACACAAACTCAAGGTTAATCGCACCAAACTTGATTGCAGGAAATACGACTTCAGCAACAGTGGTCAATGTCTGGAATACTCTACCAGACTCTGTGGTTTCTTCCCCAAACCCCAAAAACTTTAACCTTAGACTGTCTACTATTGACCTCACCCCTTTCCTAAGAGGTCTGTAAGGGGCGTGCATAAGTGCACCAATGTGCCTACCGTCCCTGTTCTATTGTTTCTTTTATTTTTTATTTTTCTTATATGCATCCATGTATTCATAACTATGTTTTTACTTATACCTATTATCTTGTAAGCAATTGACAAAAATAAATAAAATAAATAAATCATATGACTCCATGTTTTTTTTTACATCATCAAAGAAAATCAGATGATTGTCCTTTTAAAAACATTTTAGGGATGTCCAGTAAATTCAAAATTGAATCTTTTGATGAATCAATTTAAATCTTAAATCTGTGGAAATCAATTTGAGATATTTTAAGACCTGCAATTGTCAATGTACCATTGTTAGCTATTTCAAATTCTTTAGCCCATCAATTGTAAGTTTTATTAATACAATTTAGCAAGCATTCTTTAGTTTTTGATGCAAATGCAATCTGGGTTTATCAACGTTGGAGATTAACTCCATCAGAGATGAAAGTGTCTCGGGTTTCTTTGAAACAGCCAAAGCATCTGGTCCAGCTTCAGCTAGATGTGGGTGAAATGATTACATTGACATGGTTGTGCATTAGAGAGGCAACATTCTGTTTGAATTTGAGAAAAGTCCTCCAAATAATCAGGTATTATCAAAAACTTGATAGATTTGAATCAATACGAGCCAATAACACTTAATAAGGAATAAAAGGCAAATGCTTTACAATGGCTTAGTTTGTGAATTTAGGACACTATTACTTAATACAACAAGCATTAGATCTTCAAAATCTCAGTGGAGGTCTTTCCTAACACCAGTCTGATTGGCTGCCCCCACATACCAAGGATCAAATACAGAACTTTCTGCTATATTAGGCAGCCTCTGCTGTCTCAGTAAGCCATGGAAATTCCCATTCTAATTCTGGGCACAAAAAAATGTAATAAGGTTACTCTCTAAGCTGGAAATTCTGTTTTTACTGTTGAGAGCCTAAACAGTTGCCAAGAAATTTAAGCTGACAGATAAAATCAACTTTGTCTTCTCATAATGTAAGCAAAAGTTTGTCTGGGTTTTCTCCACTTGAATTTAATTAGTTTGATCATTACCAGTAATGTTATTTTCGTGATTGGTAATGTACTGAATTCATAGATGGATGCTTCTAAAGAAACTCAGAACAAAAGGAGCCCAGTCTATTTACAGGCACTAGAGGAGAACTCTACATACTTTGATGTGAGGTTTGCTGACTACATATATGGATCCGTATTCTTATTAACTCAAAGGCTGACCCCGTCTGTTGAAAAGAACAAACGGTTGTCATTAAACAGAACCTTAATTCCAGAACCCATCTTTTAAGAAAGTTTAGTTGTGTGCTAACTTCAATGTTTGTTGTGACTCTCAATTCATCTTCTTGGCAACAGTTTTTTGTTAAGCTTTTAAGCTTCTTCCTAGTTAATGTCAGGGTTCCAAATAACAGCCCAAACAGAATCAAAACTCCAAGGCAAGAGGCTTCCTTAAAGTATAGATTTATTAGGCATGTTATATTGGCATAGCTGGTGAAAACCCAACTCTGAAGTCTCCTGGGTTTTTCCCACCCTTTTCAAAGTTCAAAGTACTTCCCCCCATTACACACACGCCCCAATCAGGTCACATTTCCCCTCCCGTGTGACTCCCTTCCAAGCCCCTTCATTCTGATGAGAATATCCTTGGTTCCCTGAAGAAAGAATGCTATTTTGGCTACATATTCCCTCAACTATCCCTACTCCCCGTTCCCTTTCCCACAGCTCTATCCAGCCTTGAATCTGCCAACCCTGAAGATGCTTAAAGATGGCTCCAGGGCTGATAGTTAAGTCATTAATCTTTGTAGAGACTACCTTTTCCCCTACCTTGTTTTCCTCACAATTCTGGTTTACCTTTAATCTCCCTCTGGACTTTTGTCCATGCATTAAAATAACCAGAAATCAATATGGATTGTAGAAGAATGTAAATGCTTGCTATGTGAAGGTTGGCAATATATTTTCATTTTAAAATTGGCTGTTGCTTGGTAGAAAAAGGGGCAACACATAAACAGCATCCTACTGGCTCCGAGCTTTCTACTCTTGGCCCATCTAATTCAACTGACTCTTCTCATAGTGGCCAACTAACTGCACAAAGAAGCCCAACGGTTTCCCAACATATGGCCTTCAGAGGCAATATCACAGTTGCTGTGGTTAATAGCCATTGTTCTCCATGACTTCCATGAATCACTCCAACTCTGAAGAGATAGGTCACAAGGGCCCACCTAAACATGATCATGAGCGGATATGATCCATGGATGGATAGATTATAAATATTGTGTATATCTATGGAAAAGAGACAAGCAAACCATAGCTCTTCAAACTATTGATTTTATGCGTTGCCAGTATTTATGGGTCCATGAGATTTTTCTTGGAAAATACATGAATGACATATAGTTAAATAAAACACCTCTGTGTGCTCACTTTGGCAGCACATATATTAAAATTGGAATGATACAAATAAAACGCCACTGCTTGTTTTTCTTTTCTTCTACCTGCACTACAAAATGAAGGGTTATCAAGGATGTGCGAAATATTTCATGCCCATGTAATTCTCTGCTTGGAACCACTGTTTTACAGCCTATGTATGGACTGAAACATACACAATATGAACCAAAACAGGTATAGCTGTTGTTGTTCAAAGTCATGATGATGCCATGTGTTATGCTGTTATTGCACAAATGAAGTAAGTTTGCATTATTTGGTTTTATGATGTGCTTGTGATTACTCATACACAAATGCCTTGAAACTGTCCAGTTTCTGCCTTCTTCCCTTGTATTTTTTTGCTATTGGATACTCATGCTCAAATTATTAGATCCCAATAAACGTGCAGCTTCTTTCACATATGCCAGGTCTTCCCTCTTTTAAAATATTTTTTCTTGAATCTTTCCATTCCATTTGTTTCATTCCCCAAATTTCAGTAATATCTGCTATTATAACATTTTTCCCTTCCTGTTTTGTTTTCCATATTCTGTACATTGTATGCACACTAGAACCCTTGAGTTGTGCAGCTTGATTTGTTCCTGGATTTACATGTTAATTATTGGGAGCTTCTCCTTGCTGTTCTCCCCTCCCAATCCCATTTTCGGTACTTGACCCTGTTTTGTTTTCTGGATTCTTCCCCCTCCTCCCTCCAGGATTTTATTTAACACCTCAGTATTGAGTTCACCAAGCGCCTTCCAAACATATTTGTCTTTTGTTTTTTTATTTATTCAAGGCAACATACATACCTCATGCCAACACATCCTATTTTCCTTGCAACAATAGCCCTATACAGTGAGTTAGGCTGAGCAAGGCCTGATCCAAAGTCACCCAGCAAGTTTTAATGCCAAAGGAAGGAGTAGAATTCAGTCTTTTGGTTTCTAGCCCAGCACTTTGGCCACTGTACCAAATTGACTCTCTATTCTTCCCAAGACTTGTAGGGTACAGTCCATTTTCTGCTGGGAATTCCATCTCCTAGAAACATGTCCAGGAATCCAAGCCATATCCATGGATCCTGTACAGGTAGCCAATTGTTCACTTACTCAGGATCATATCCTTCAGGAAAGAAACCAGTACTTGCAATGTAATCCAATTTCTTCACTTTCCTGTCCAGCATTTAATAGTCTCTTTCAGTATTGACTTGGATCAGAAAAGGTAGTTGTGGCTTTAATCTGCTGAAGCTTCCATATAATTCTTTTGAGCAAGATTGGTGCAGACAAGCTTACCTGTAATTGTGCCACCTGCAATAACATTCTCATGGTACTGAAAATACAGAGTCAGGCACATTTTGGGATGTATGCCATAAGCTCAATCAAAGCCAAGTGATTTTCTCTTCAGGCAGGCTCGTGTTCTTCCATACAAGCTAGGATCTCTAGGTAGACATTACACTGAAAGTAAATTATGTATTTTAATTATTGAGATCCCAGAGGTATACTAAACATTTTGAAATGTGAAGTTATATTTGGTTATATCATTACTTGGGTATTTGGATGTGTTTATGTGTGTGTGTATCTGTATGTGTGTGATATCATAAAGCATAATAGTGGCATGAACACAGTTCTAATTGTGACTTTCATGTAGAAGCAGCACAAGGGTCTATGAAAAGGGGAACATATGCTGAGGTTTTGCCACTGAAAAAGTACATGTCTTCTACATGCTATATTTCATATCTAATAATCAGATCATTTTCTACAAAAAAAATTTGTAAGACAGTATTTCAAATTAACGTTAACTCAATCTTACCCACCATTAACAATACAAAAAAAATTTCTATAGTTACTGGTGTCCACTGGGGAAAGGGCAAAGGAGCACTAGTTATGATACAAACCCCATTTAAAAATAAATAAAAAGAAAACATATATCACAACATGGCTAGCATGTTCCCAAAGGGCTTGTGATAGGACACTACTTTCATTGGTTTGATGAATATGAGAAGCTCCTGTAGAAATTGTGTTCCACAGAGTTGGTAATATTTCACTTACAAACTAATTCTCAACTCAAAAGTGCTAATGCACCCAAAGATTTACAAGAGACTTTGAGAGGCTCACATGGTGTTTGTTAATCACATCACAAATAGAACGTGACTATATATAAGGAGAGAGAGAGAGATAAAAACAAGAGAAAAACCATCAGTGATCCATGTCAGGTGATTTTAATTAAGAATCAGATATGAATTGTAGCCATATACAATTGTGAATAAAACCTCAATAAAAACATCTATGAAAGGGAGAAACATCAGGTTTATACTGAAGAGAAAGGCAATATACAGTGTTCTGTTCCAATGAATAAAATCCATGAAGAGGTCCTTTGCAAAAATTTCATTAAGATAAAACAGGATGGGAGATAGATACACGAGTAGGATTAAGCCCTATTTCATGGCCTAATAGCAGAAAACTAACAATGTTGCTTTAATCACCTCAGGACATTAACCCCCATCCGCTGACATATAAACGGAAAGCTCTAGACCAGGGCTGTCAAACTTGTGGTCTGCAGGCCAGATGCATCATGCACTGGCCGCGCCCACTCCTGGTTTAGCAAAGGGGGGAAATCCCGATACGTCACATGACGATGCCATGATGGCACAAGTTTGACACCCGTGCTCTAGTCAAACCACTTATTTAATTCTTGAATTGGTTAACCTGAACAACAGACCCTGAGCGAGAAAAGCACTTCATACTGTTGAGCTCCGACTGACATCATTGGAAAAGGCTTTTTATAATCCCAAAATACACTGCAGAAATATCTTCAGCTTGAAGGATTTTATGCCAATTCCTTTTTAAAGACTTGTTTCTTTTTAAAGTATCAAACAAGTTTTCTTTTCTTAAATAAAAACTGAGTTGTTTTTTTTTAAGTACAGTATGTTTAAATACATTGAAACAGGGCAACAAATACGATGCCGTCAAGTGTCAGGCACTTATTTTCATTAATGAAAATCCTCTCTCTTTTGGTCAATAGCAAAAGTTAAGCCATTCCAAAAATGTCAGTTATCTACATCTGCTACCCCAATTCAATGGACTCTTATATGACACTAATAATCGTGCTGCCATGTAAGTGTGCACTAGGAAACCCAAACCAACATCTCCACAGTAGAAAATGTGGTGTTAGTTACTAAGAACAACCAATTAATCCAAATATCTTAAGATAAAGTTAAGCATCTGAAGATAAAGACAGCCTTCTGCGGTTTCCCATTCCCATCTTCAACACAAATATCCCTTTGTGTGATGGCACATAAAACACCCCTGAAAAAGAGCATCTTCCTTAGTCTTCTCTACAATTAATTCCATTTTATTATTTTCTAGAGTTATATAATGCTTTCTTTCGGATTCCAAAATGGTGCTCCAGTTTCTGAGGGACAGCTGCACATCAGTGCTATATATTCTGGCCTCCATACACTGAAAAGTGTGAATTTTGGAACTGAATTCAAAGACTACCCAGTCTTTTTTTTCCATTATACCTTTCAGGGCAAGATTCAGAACAAACCTCTTAACTTTTGTCATAAACATTCTTAATGAGTATATATAAGGAATAAGCAGAAGGAACAGGAAGTAATCTGAAATAAAACAGAACACACGATTTGCACAGAAGTGACTTTTCAGTTCACACCACTCACAGGTATGGACAATGGACAACCTTTAAGGTGGAACCACTTATCTGGTGGTTAGTATGGAAGAAGGCTGCAATTAGCTAGCCTGACAACAGACACAGTGCCCAAACAGGCTTTGTAAGAATTCCACATAGCATCAGAGGTACATGTGTACAGTGTATATCTGTTGTTGGGTCATCTCCCAGGAAATCCAATTCTCAAGGTCAAAAGCAGAAATACAATAACCTTTGGTATTTGGTTGAAGAAATTACGATTTGTGCAGAAAGGGGAATTAAGGCTTGAAGGTGAAGGGGAGAGAAATACTGTTTAAAGTTACAGAAATGCAATGTCAATTGCACTAAGCTATTTCTGGATGTTGCAGATGCTGGACTAGGCTGGTCTCTATGTGTGCAGCCAAAGAAGGTGGTATGCTGGGCCACTCCAAGGTGCAGGTGATCCTTAAAGTATTCTTCCGTGTAAAATAGTTTTGTGTAATATTAAAACAACAGAAAATCTAATACTACAGGATGTTTGGGATACATTCAGGTCCTATTCCCACTATGGGAAGCAGTACCAGGAAGCAGACATCTCATGAAATATTTTTAATGCAATGTTTTGTTTTTAAAGAAAGCATCACAATGCTTTAAACATGTTGAAGAAATGTAATACCAGGGATGAGGGTAAGGGAAACGAGTTAAATTTCAAAATGTGGTTCATTGCTGCTATGCCAAAAGGAATCAAACAAATTAGTTATTTTTCATGTTATTTCTTCTGAAGATCCCTTTACCAGATGGTTTTTAATCAGTAAAAGGCAGCTCCATCCATGTATTTGATTATTTCTCTAAGCTAGTCTCTTTCTTCTTCTTCTATGTTTTATAATAAAACATATTAAATACATTTCATTCAATGTTTTATTTTTAACAAATGATCCTAAATATTTTGTGTACTAATTAGGCCTCATTTCACGGAAAGAGAACAAACAAAAACATACACACCTTCCCAGCGTGCACCTCATTAGCTAAAGCTGGTTGATGTTTTCCCCTGCAACCAAGTCAAGTGACATAAGCCATTGTAAAAATAAACATGTAAATGTCTGCAGATTTATATCCTGCATAATATATTTGAAAGAGATGTGCTGAATTTTGGTGTGTGGACTCTGTGCTTCCATCTTCCCTCTATTAGGAAAAGACCACATGGCATTCACAACAATTTTTGGACCATCAATTTCAGAACCTCAAATATACCGGCCAAGGCTCTGACAGATGATATTAAAATCTATTTGTGCTTGATATAAAGTTATCTTCTTGTATCAAATGTATTTAATAGTACAGATGGTAGCCTATTAGTTGTTGGCATTCATGTGTAAAATAAATATGGGTATTCTACCAGAAGGCTTCATTGTCTCTGTAATTAGATTGCACACTTTGTCCTTAGCATACATACAAATATTAGGCAATGTATCCCTGGTTCATCACCAAATATGATGTGCAGAATGGCAATTAATAAAAGACCAAAAAACCCACCCCTCCTTCTAACACTGGATCATTTCAAAATACAAATACTCATCGGGTTTCTACAAAAAAGTATTAGTACAAAGGGCAACATTAAAAAAGAACTGGGAAAAAAGTTTAAAAAACACACAGAAAAACCAGTAACAGAAACCAAAAGACAAAATGGAAAGAGAGAGAGATGCTCTTTTTCCTTCTCCAAAAACCAACTGAAGGATTGTTTTTGTCTACCAATTGTCCAGAAAATCAAATCCCGTCTTCAGGATAACATTATTTGTATTACTCTGCAGAAAGAAAGAAAGAAAATTTAGAAAAGAAAGCAAGTAGTTACAACCCACAAAGGTGTAAAATCAAGAGTTACAATATTGTAACAACGGTTTGGGTCTAGACCTGGACTTCCTGCAGACGTTACATTAGGAAGGCATTTGATTCCACAAAGAGGTTCCACCCGAGATGAGTTTTCATTGGTTGTCTCTCCGCTCTGAATATCTTATGGATTCCCAAACATTTCCTCTAGAAGGCTGACCAGAATGAGGGAAGCAAGGCTATGAAAGAATTGCCTCTCTCCTACTACCAGCTAGAAAGGAATTTCATATATCCTGTTTGGCAGAAAGAGCTATCAAACATTTCACAGGTTTGATGCACAGTGGGCCACAGCCATGTATGGCTGTGCTCAAATATTCTGCTGTTTTAGATATTCAGATTATGATTGGCTCTTCACTGAACTTTCTCTTGGAAGGCCCCAGTTACCAGAAATGTTACCCAAACAATATTTAAAATTAATGGGAGATGTGTAGGAATATTTGCATGATCAGAGAGGCTGGGTTATCCAAAATCAAGTACCAATTTTATTTGCTCAAAAATGAATGCCACACATTATTCCACCTTACCCTTCAAGCAACTAATCTCTTAAGGAACTATTTCCATAAAATGAGGTGGGGGGGGGGGAATTGCTCATATCTTTGTCCCTTCAACCATTAAACAGATTTTATATGTTATATACTATGGTATAATGTAGGCCAGAAATAGCAAAGTTCTAAGGTATAGTAATTATAAGGTATAGTAATTTCTAAGGTATTACACAGTAATTTACACACTAATCCATCATACAAGCTCAATTAATTGTCACCTGTTCATGCACATCTAAATTTAATAACAGCTTTGCAAGATCATGCCAAGGCCTATTTTAGGCCAGCATTTTGTTTCTCATAGTAATCAAGAAAAAGGTAGAGACATAGATTTCTAGATTTATTTTATTTATTCAAAGAATGTATTATAGCTGCCCAACTCTGAGCACATTTAAAATACATGCCCTTCCTAAACTTCTGTTCCCTAAAAGCAGCTAACTGTCTCTGCAAGACTTGTCCATGATTTCATCCAACCCTTTCAAAGCCACTAGCTATGGCTAGATCTTTAAGTCATGAAAGTTATGGTGTGAAAAAGTATTTCCTTTTTACAGTTCTAATTTTTTTTCTACTTCATTGGATGATCCAAGATTCAAGTGTTTGAAACTCTGTCTACTTTCTCCTTGCTTTTATATTTTACTTATTTTTATAATTTTTAATGATTGTATACACCTCAATCGCGTCTACTGCCCTTCACCTTTTCTCCAAGATCCCATCGTTTTCTCATAGGTATAGATATTCAAGTCCCCTTTCTATGTTGCCTGGCCTCTTCTGCACCTTTCCCAACTCTATTATATTCCTTTTTCAAATGCAGCGATCAGAATTCTACTTCCAGAATGTGAATGCATGTTAGCTTGGCAAAGAAGATATTACCCTGCCAGCAGTTTTACTTTCAACTCCTTTCACGATCATCCTGAGCATGAAATGTGTCTTTTTTATAGCTACCATGCACCAAGTTGACATCTTCACTGAGCTACTGATTCTGACGCACACACTCAATCCCAATATCCTTTTCCTGTTTTAGTTACAGAAAACTCGGACCTGTGCATACGCCCTAAAGTATATCCTTTTGCATGTAATTAAATAGAAGAGATGCTCATTTGGTTGCAGCACACCCACTCACTCTAAGAGAAGCTCTTCATAGTTAATTTGGGATTTTACCCTCATGAATGGAAAGAATCCACGTGTTAAAGACACTCTCTGCACACTGGGGCTGCTGCTATAAATGTCACATGTACAGCAATCAGAAGGCAATCAAGTTTATGTTTATGGAACAGCATGCAGGGCTTCAGGCAATCTATTACGAGCATATGCTGCACATTTTTAAGACATGAAATAATGATGTTCACATCTTAGATTTTTAACCTCTGCTCTTCTTCAGGAGGAAAACAAAGGATTTCAGTTGTGGACTTTGAATAGTCTAACGCACGGGTGTCAAACTCTCTGCCTCACGTTGCCATCATGTGACGTTTCGCAACGGTTTCCCCTTTCACGGAGCTGGGGTGGGCGTGGCCTGCATGTGATGCCTCCGGCCCACAGGGCACCACTTTGATACCCCTGCTCTAATGGAACTTATTTTTTTGGACTCGGAATGGTCGTGGTGCTATTATTTTTATTCGTTTACTTTTGCTTGGGTTCTCTCTACCTATCATACTGTAACAGGACAATTAAGAATCAGCCCTTACCTGGCCAAATCCTTGTAAATCTGGAACAAAGTTGCTTTGGGCATCTTCATTTTGGGTTTGAGCAGATGACAATTTCTCTGCAGGGTCAGAAGGAGCATCAAAGGCACTAACTGCAGATTGATTGGATGGGGGCTTTTCCCATTCTACGGGTGTTGTGGGAACAGCCGGGGCCATCGCTTTTTCAGGCTTCGGAGCAGTGGGCTTCTCTGCTCTACCTGCTTCTTTGGGAGCAGATTCTTGCCTATAATAAGGCTGGAGGGTTTTCTCTCCTTTTTCCATGGATTTAATTTGGCTCGGGGTTAGCGAATGGAACTCAGACTGTTCCCCTTCGCACTTGGAGCGCTCAGCATTGATCTTCCAGAATGAGGACTCCTCCTCTTTTTTGGCTGGTATAAGCCCATCTGAGTTTTGCGGTTTACCACCCTGGGAAGGTTTGGGGGCTGGAGGGCCAGGGGCGGTTTTGCTAGGCTGTTTCTGTTCGTGCTGAGGTGCTGCAGCCCCTGGTTCTTGGATCAGCAGAGAAGCAATACTGAATTCCATTTGACTCTGTTAGGGGATTAAGAGTAAAAAAAGGGAACATTAGTCCTTTTCCATGGACAACCAGTTGTTCAAATAAGACAATTCATTTCAGCTGTAAACATTCTTTTGCATTTTATACATAGTACTGAAGTTTGTACGGTAAGACAGCTGACATTTGGTGTTAAAATGGTAATTCTGCAGTGGTGCGAATGAGGCAGAACAATTCTTTATTCTAGGCTAGCTTGGAGGAAAGAAACATTCTTCCCACTTCTTTGCTGGTGAAAAGAGACATAGGCAAAGTTTTGTCAGAAAAGAGGCTGAAACATTTAAATAATTTGCTTACTTTGAAGAATGACCTAAATCAGATGTCAGCAATGTACTGCCTTCCAGATGTTGCTGGATTGTGTAATCTTTTGCCAATGGTTATACTGAGTAAGGCTATTGAGAAACAGAGTTGCCCGCCTGGAATTCTTTAAGTACAAAATTCCTTAAGAGTTGTTAATAGGATAGTATGATGCAGAAAATGTTCAAATGGAAACAAATCATTTAGCGGCTCTGGACAAGGGGAAAAAAAAAACGGCAACGGTAAATTTTAAAAAGGCAACACAGCTCTCAATGGACTCTGCCTGGTCAAAAGCTACTGAAGAAGCTCTTTCTCCTCCATCGTGTTCTCCAGAGGAACAGTCTTGCTCCAAGATATCTGCAAGTCATTTCCTCTCACACAAACCACTGCTGTGGATTCAAGGCCAATATATATCTTGCCGTATAAATTTTCTGGCCGGACCAGGATGCTTTTTTTAAAAAAAAAGAAAAAAGAAAAAAAAACTACTTGTTGAGAGCTCTGACATGGAATAACAGTCTAAGTTTAGACCGGACAACGAGATGGGAGAAATGTTGGTAGAATCAAAACAAGACAAGCTACTTAGCCTGGTTATACAATATTTAAATTTCCCAATCCAACCCAAACTTTTATTTCACTAAGAATTTAAATCCTTCCTTTCATATTTTAAAAGATGACTTTTTAAAATGTAAACATATTCAGTCATGTCAAAAATCATCTTAAATACCTCATCTATTTCCCCAATCCAAAAGACAACACAAAGCATATTTCTTTCCCAACTCTGCCCAATTAAATATCTATTCAGTAGTTAAGATTAAATCCTAATACAAACCTAATGGAAAAAGATTCCAACAATATACTTCTTTGCCACTGCTGCATTAATCTGAGAATGGTCACCTAAAAGAGGTGAGTAACTTTCAAGCACAGAAAAATCAGGAGATCCAGACAGTTCAAATGGGTATAAAAATTTATTGCAAGCTTAAGCTCTCTACAAGTATCTAAACTACTATTGGCCAAGGGAAATTGGGAGATAAGAATAGAAGGAATTCAAGGTGGACTGGAATTAGAACTCTTGTGGGCACGAAAGGACTCATGATGTGTTTGACCTCTCCTTCAGGCTCATCCTGGTCATCTCCTACAGTAACCTGAAGTTCTAGGATACACATAGCTCCCTCCTTCTCAACTTTTCTTATATGGCAATTCCATCCAACCATTAATGCCAAATGCCAGTTGTGGCATGAGCAAAGAAGCACAAAACCATAGTGCATGGCAAAGCAATTAAAAAGACTATATCCAGCCTCCTTCCAAAACTCCAATCCAGTTTTTGGAAATCTCATTCCTAGCCATGTATGTAACACAGTTCCAATAATTCCTATAATTCATAATGTGTCCTATCTATTGCAGCTTTCACTCCATTCACAAATGCTAAGTGCAGTTTTGCCCATTAAGATGAATTCTAGAAATCCCAGACCTGCTTTCATCATCCCTGGGACCTTTCTGATGGGGGGGGACATCATTTCCTAGAATTTTCAGTAATTATCGCAACAGCTGGAGCATCCTGGAGGTCTAACTCCATATAACTCACAGGCGTTCAGGTAGGAAAGGGTGTTCTAGCCAAAAAAACTCTTTTGCTACCCTCAAATCTTGTAATCGATCATCAATGACATTTGTTTATATCCTGTCTTGATCATAAGGGAAGAAATATATGTGAAGGTCAATTTCTTCTCCAACTTCTACCAGGAAATTTAATTCAATTCATTTCAAGGCTGCTTACGGCTGTACATTTCTCATCAGCTGTATCACAGACTTCAACAACCTAGGTGCTCTTCAGATTTCTCCCATTTCCCAATCCTGGCCAGATTTACCAAGATGATGCCAAAGTTGGAAAAGATGCTCCATGAATCAAAAGAAAAGACTGTGGAAGTTGCACTCTCCCTCCTTCAGAAGCTCCCCTGCAGGCTCCATATCCAATCACTGCCATCCCTCCCAGCATGTATGAGCTGCATTATAAGGCTGACTCCCATCATGCTGAATCAAGCTGGAACTGAACTGACACATACTCAACTCTGAACTAAAACCAGCGAATACCACAAGAATCCAAAGAGCTATTTTTATACCTTATGAGCTTGTGGGGAATGTGGAGTATTTCATGAAGTAGATAGCATACAGAGCCAAAACAAGCTGTTTGGCTTGGCAACTGCAAAACACAAGAGAAAATAATGGGGGTGGAGGAGAAAGTAAAACAAAACCTGAGGGACAGGAGCTTATAAAAATGTTCAAAAGCCCTAACTTTAAGCAGAACCTAGACTTCCAAAAGCAAAATTATATCCAAGAGACATTAAATAAGAACCTACAGCAGGCTGCATTGATACTCTTGAAGCACACATCGCTAGAGAAAGCTGTTCTATGGTTGCATTTACTCAGTGCCTTAAACTTGTCTAAAATGGGATTAAATAATCTGTGATTTGGTGGCAGGCAACTATTATTTTATGTGCTGTCTTGAAGTAAACCATCTTATTAAACCATAATATTTTTTTCAGCATAGCACATTATGCGAACATAGCATTTGTGTTTAGTTGATCTAAGTTCAGAATTAAGCAACTTAAATGAACCTAGCCTACTTCCTCCAACAATTAAGAATTTCTTTCTGTACTAAAGATAAGGTCCTTGAGGAGTTTAATCAACTATGTTCGTGGTGATGGTGTAACTCTTCAAACTATTTTTATTTAGATCCATAAACTGAACTGGTCCAAGAATTCTCCCGTCCATTGCCAAAGAAAAATAAGACCAGGCTGAAATCCATAACTATGGAATTCCATACATATAGGAATGTAAATAATACATCTAAGTTTTAAAAACTATATGAAAAACATGTATTCCTATTTCATTAAGTTTACTTGTGTTTGGTTACTCTGAGTATGTTTTGCGAAGGCAATCAGAAAAAAACTTTGAATTCCAAAAAAGAATTTGTACATGGAAAAATGGAGGAGGTTTACATATGGATACGTTGTGGTTCTTAAAAGTTTTGCTTCAAACCTTTTGTCTGAAGATCCCTGGATGAAGCTGTTTTGTAAGGAGGGATAAAATTCCTCCAAGCTAGGTATGCAGGACTGATTAACAGTTAATTGAAACATATAGTTGCAACTATTGCTGCCCAAGGGAGCCATGCGAGTTACTGAAAGCAAAGATTCTCATACTTTTGCTGCACACAAATATGAAGCTTTGGATCACTTCCTCAATAAATAAATGAACAAGTATAAAGTGCTTTTGATTCATTTTTAAATTGGGTTTTGTTATCTAGTTTTAGGACTTGTGTGAAGAACAGAGTATGTTGAAATCCTATTTACGCAAAAACATCAAAAATTCACTTGCTATCATTATTCAAGTGTGATCAATAGAAGTTACCCTCCAGATCTTCTTGGGTTGCCACTTTTTGTATCCTCAGAGGTAGCTACACTGGGCAGGGCGGAGAGAAACAGAAGATCAGGGTTACGAGGGCCACTCACTACCTGATCCTGCTTTCACTGCGTTATAAGGGGGAGCCTTTGCTATAATAGCTGAGGATTATGTGAACTGTAGCTGAAGCAAATCTAGAGTACACCAGGTTGGGAATGACTGATCCCGCTCACCCCAGGACTTTCCACAAGCTAAGTCCTGCTGATGAACAAGAGAGTCAATTTTTAAATCAGTGTATCTATTTCACACTTGAAGCATTATTCCATCTCTTTTTAAAGCATTATTTTCCCCAACATAAATCTACAATCAACAACCAGCTGCCAAGGGCTGTGTTGGGAGAACTGTAAGGACAAATGATTACTGTCAAGAAACAAAGGCAATTTGCAAAATATATAAGAGACAGACAGACAGACTGACACCACCGCATTTTTGGACAGACCTATTCTAAAGACATTGATTTAGTAATACAGTAGGTTTGCCAAATAAAGCTAAAAAGTAATTAAGAGTCTTTATCTCCCAACCTCCATGTTTTGGAACTTCATATATGATTCTGAAGTACTGAAATGAGGTTAACCGTTGCAATGGTAAAGAGTGATGGAAGGGTAAAGAGTGACGTGTGGCCTCTTCCTTACCATGCTTCTATTCTTTACGCCTAAATTGTTACTTAGAATATTCTAGGAAATGAATCTTCAGCAGAAAGCATGTGACTGCTTGTAATATACAATTTAGTTCTAGAATTTGAAATGTGTTGTGCCCTTTTCCTCGAGCAAAATGAATGCAGGTCAAGCAGAAGAAAGAAAATGGAACAGTGCTAGCCATAGAGCTCATGAATATACAATTTATCTGTTTATCAAAGATGGAGGGAGAGAATGAAACAGATGAAAGCAATATCTGGGGCTCCAACGGTAAATTCTAAGAGGGCCCTGCATTACACAGGACGGTCTTTCAATTACAATTTCACCTGGGGAAATAAGGAAGGCAGTCTGTAGAGATTCTCAGTCGTCCAAGTCATGGTTGTCCCAAAGATGCTTTTTCAGGAGGAAACTGGATTTGTTTTTTCTTTTGAAGACATTTTGCTTCTCATCCAAGAAGCTTCTTCAGCTCTGACAGGATAGTGGGAATGGAAGGATTTATATTTATATTCAGAACCAGGACCACTACTCGGGTTACCCAGAGGACACAGATAACAATCTCCAAGTGCTTCAACGACCCTCTAAAAGGATGCAAATGACCAGCTGTCTGCAAGGAATATAGATCCTTCCATTCCCCACTATCCTGTCAGAGCTGAAGAAGCTTCTTGGATGAGAAGCAAAACGTCTTAAAAACAAAAACAAAAAAAACAAGAAAGTCCAGTTGCCTCCCAAAAAAGGACTTTTGGAACAAGGAAGGCTGTGTAAAATATTTCACTGCAGCTTTGGACTACCTTCTTCTTCTTTTTAATTGTGGTTAGACATTTTTTTTCAGACTTTTGCAGAGGTCAGAACAGAATGAACTGAACAGAAATTCTAATACCAGCTTATGAGTTGTATTTGTCAAAAGACAAGGTTTGGTGACCATAAACAAGTAAAATGCCTGCAAACCCAATACTGAGAGCCAATATTCAGAGTGCAGGTCCTCAAAAACATAGAAAACTATTTTATTCCAAATCAGATCACTGATCTGCCTAGCTAAGTGTGCTGCTGAATCCCTCCCAGCAGTCTCAGCCAGCATGACTAATGGTGAAGTATGTGGAGTGTTATTCAGCAACATCTGGAAAATCATTAGCTTCCTATATCTGTACAAGTAGACCAGCTTAACCATAAACAGTGACTTTGGTCCAGTTATATTCCAAATACTTTGGCCACCTAATGAGAAGGAAGGACTCACTGGAGAAGAGCCTAATGCTGGGAATGATTGAGGGAAAAAGAAGAACGGGACGGCAGAGAATGAGGTGGTTGGATGGAGTCACTGAAGTAGTTGGCGTGAGCTTAAATGGACTCCAGAAGATGGTAGAGGACAGGAAGGCCTGGAGGAACATTGTCCATGGGGTCATTATGGGTCAGACATGACCTGGCAACTAACAACAACGAATACATTTCATATTACGAGTATGAAACAAGGGTTTCTTGTACTTCTATTTGTTCCTCAGATGATAAATGGATAAAATATATTATTTTTATCATTATTATTGTTTGAAATTTATTTTGAGAAATCACAGTTTTTCTGCTGTTGGAAGCTATATTCCACAAGATCACACATGATTACCTCTGGGCCCCAAAGCAGAAGTTTATTACTACATTCTGTGTTCTGAAACTAAACAAAGTGACAATTATTGCAAACATAACAATTTCACAAAGTTACCTTAGTTTCCCAAGAAAAAGGAGCAGAGTGCTCGTCTTGCCAGGTGATATCCTGAAATAAAAGCAAAAATACACCAATGAGCACATACTTTCCTCAAGTCAAAAGGAACAGAATCATCCAGGATACCTTAAAACTGAAGCCAAGGGAAGCTTTATTGAGACTAGCCAAAATGCCACTATAAGATTGTGTTGGGTATAACAATGATACACCAACTAAGTTTGGGTGAATAAATATATAAACCAAGGTTTGGGTGTTTGTAACTTGTAGCTTTAAGCACCAAACTGCTTGTAATTAACTAATTAAGGGTGCGGTTACAAACGGCAATAAAAGGCAGTAAGAGAAACGTAATCTCTCTGCTTGATCTCTGCTTGATTTCTGCTTGCTACTGTTTGTTTGCTACTATTTGCTACAACTGTTTGAATACCTGAACGAAAGGACTACTTCATTGATGTGCTGATATCCTGTGAATACTCAGCGTTGTCTTCAAAAGGAAAGGTATCAGAGGAGAAGATATCTTTACAAGCAGATAAGAATATAGAACTGACTAGTACATGGACTAAGTTACTGAATGGATATATTTGTGAATGACATATGGACTGATTGACAATGTTTAAACTCGAATTGGATTAAACAGCTATTTAAACTACAAACAGTGTTTGTCATCAGTGTGTGTAAACCCTAGGGCCCTTCCTCTCTCATTTGGCTGCCTGGCTTGACTGCTGCTGCACATTCTGTTTTTTGGGGGTTTGTCCCCAAACACTAACATTGGTTATGGGCCCAGTGAGCACAGTCTAACTAACCATGATATAGCAGTGAGAGTTGGTGTGAGTTGCACATTACTGTAAAAACAAACTGTTTTTTTCATTGATGTTTAAATAGTTGTTTACCTGAAGAACAATGGCACAAGTAAATTTGCCTAATCTGTCCATGATATCCAGACTAGATGGAACAAACTATGTTTCATGGTCAATGAAATGTAGTTTACTTCTACGAAGAGAAGGTTTGTGGGACATAATAACAAACCCACCAGATGTGACTAACTTAGATCCTGATGTTGAGGAGGATAACAAAAAGATACAAGACTATAAACGAAAGAATGAGCAGGCTTTATGCATCATAGGACTGTCTCTCTCTGACCAGCAACTTATCCATATCCGTGGAGAGGAAAACGCTGCGAACTGCTGGGAGAACCTCAGGAAGATATATGTTCGGGACAGTGTAGGAGCTCATATATATCTTACACGCAAACTATTTCGAACACATCTTCAGAAGAATGGAGACATGTTAACTCATTTAAATTGTATGAAGAGCATTTTTCAGGAATTACAAGAAAAAGAGCTTATATTTAATGAGTTGCAACAAGTATACATCATACTGTCTTCATTAGATCAAAGTTATGATGATTATGTGACTGCTTTAGAAGTATTGCCAAAAGATAGTTTATCATTAACCGAGATTACCGGCAGGCTATTAGAAGAAGCCAGAAGAAGGTGTGAGCGTGACCAGCTGAGAGAAGATAAACCTAATAAAAAGAGAAATTATCTTCAAAGCTTGAAAGAAACCAACTAAGTAAATTAAAGCACCGGAAGAAGAGAATTTATCTTGACGGCATACACAATTAAAAGGTGTTTTAATTGTGGAGGCAGAGGACATTTGGCAAGATTCTGCAAAAAAGAAAAAAGCCAGAATGTAAAAAAGCCAAAGAAATCTTTTGAACTAGCCATGTTTAGCAACTGTGATGTGAAGAATGATTTATGGGTGGTGGACAGTGGTGCATCCCACTGCATCACGAGAGATAAGACAAAATTTATAAAAATGTCTACAAGATCTCAACATATATCACTTGCTAATGGCTGGAACCTCAAGGCCAAGGGAGAAGGTATTGCATACTGTCCATGCTTAAACCAGGATATAAAAATGTTGTATGTACCACAGTTAAAGGTGAACTTGCTTTCTGTAAGGGTATTAGACAAACTAGGTTATGTAATTACATTTAAGGATAATAATTGCATAATTGAAAAAGATAACAAAAAGGTAACTGCAGCTTTAAATGGAACATTGTATGTATTACATGATAGTAAGAAAGGGGAGGCACAGACTGTATTTAACAATATAAAGCCTCATAATGAATGTATCCATTTATTGCATAGGCGTTTGGGGCATGTAAATTTTAAAATGCTAAAACGTACAGTAGAGTTATCTGATGGAATAAGGTTAAAACCGTGTGATAAATATTTGCGTTGTAATGTCTGCTGTGAAGATAAGAGTAAAATATTGCCTGCAAATAGGCTAAATGGTTTCAAAACTAAAGAACCTTTAGAAGTAGTATTTGCAGACATTATAGGTCCAAAGAAACCCAGTATGGGGGTGCTCGATATATACTGAGCATTATGGACCATTATTCTAGATATGGGTTTTGCTACCTAATGAAAAGCAAAACTGAAACATATCAACATTTCTTCGACTGGTTAAAATTTGCAGAAAGAAAGACTAAACGGCAATTGATAACCCTAGTGACAGATAATGGTACGGAATTTGTTAACAGCAAATTCCAGAATAGATTAAAGGTAGCTGGAATAGAGCACAAGAAATCTGCACCATACAGACCACAACACAACGCATTTATTGAGAGAAGAGGCCAAACACTACAGGCAATGGTTAGAACAATGTTAACTGATTCTGGATTACCTGATTCTTTGTGGGGGGAGGCCACAATGTGTGCTAATAACATACTGAACAACGTTGTTAACACAACTACTGGTGAAATACCATTCACCATGTGGCATGGCAGGAAGCCTGATCTGAGTTACCTGCACACATTTGGTGCACCAGCATGGGTGCATATCCCTACACAACTCAGGCGTAAAGGGCAACACAGAGCTAAACAATTATTCTTCGTTGGTTACCAAGCAAACCATAGGGCATATAGATTTTGGGAGAAAGGCACATCTAAGGTGTTATGCAGTGCCAATGCCCAATTTCTAGAGCACGTAGGATGGGATAAGTTAGAACAGGATAACAATAAAGAAGTAATTATTGAATCCTATAGAAATCCCATTAATTATCCCTGTAACTTTAAGAATAAAGTAAAGAGAGAAATACAGGCAGAGATAGATCCCATAAAGGAAGAAATAGTACCAATAGCTGAGCAAGCTGAGGAACATGAACAGGTAGTAATTCAAAAAAGTCCTCATACAAGCCCTGTAATTCCCAGAAGAACTACACGAATATCTAGACCGCCTGATAGATACCAGGCTAACACAGTGTGCCAGATTAATAAAGTTCCATATACTGTAGATGAAATAAAAATGTATCCTACTAAAGATAAGGAAAGTTGGTATGCAGCAATGAATAGGGAATTGAAATCCTTAAAGGATATGAAAGTATATGAAAATGCGAGATTACCTGTTGATATAAAACCCATTGGCTGCAAATGGATTTTTAAGATAAAAACTGAAAAGGATGGTAATATAATCTATAAGGCACGATTAGTAGCCCAAGGCTTTAGACAAAATGCCAATGACTATGACGAGGTATTTGCACCTAGCCTTAAAGCAGCAACATTAAGGGCAGCTTTAGTGTGGGCAGCAAGTAAGAAATATATAGTCAACCATCTAGATGTAGAAACTGCTTACTTGCACGCTCCACTAAGACATACTGTATACACGAAGAAACCTATTGGATTTAAGGGTGAAAATAATAATGATTATTGGTTGTTAAAAAAGAGCCTCTATGGTCTTAAACAATCAGGCTATGAATGGAACCAGTATATTGTAAAGGAACTAAACAATATAGGGTTTAAAGCTGGTTTAGCCGATCCATGTCTATTTAAAAGGGAGACAAATGGGAAAATATCATTATTACTATTATTTACAGATGATATTGCTTTGATTACAGAAACTAATGATGAAGCTAATAAAATAATAGCATCATTAGCTAAGAAAATAAAAATCAAGCAATTAGGGGAGATAAAGAAATATCTAGGTTTGAATATACTGAAAACACAGAAAGGTTTTAAGATATCTCAGTAGGATAAGATATCTAAATTGCTAATAGATTATAAGATGGAACTTTGTAAGACTGCAAAGACTCCAATGAGTCAGGATATTTGCAAAATGGATGCTCAAAGTCCCAAGTTTGATAAGGTAATATATCAATCTTTGATTGGTAGCTTATCATACATTAGCAATTGGTCAAGGTCAGATATAGTTTATGGTGTTAATCAACTGGCACGACATAATAATGATCCACTACAATGTCATTGGAAAGCATTAAAGAGAATTTTGAGATATCTTAAAGGAACATTACACCATGCACTGTATCTAGAACCAAAAGGTAATCTAATACTAAGTGCTTATGCAGATGCTAGTTTTGCATCAGAAAGAGACACAAGAAAGTCGACTTCGGGAACAGCCATAATGCTGGGTAAAACATTAATAGGTTGGAAGTCAATAAGACAACAGCATATAAGTTTGTCCACTATGGAAGCAGAATTCTCCTGTTTGTCGTTATTATGTACTGAATTAATCATGTATAAGCAGATGATGAGTGACATGGGATTAACTGTAAATTATCCTATAATTGTACATGAAGATAATCAGGCAGCAATTCAAATGGCCACAAATATTGCAGTAAAAACTAGGAGCAAGCATACAGATTTAAGGTACTTAAACGTTAGACAATCTGTAAAAAGTAATCTGATACAGCTGGAGTACTGTATGTCGGAGGACAATATAGCTGATAACTTTACTAAAGCCCAAGGTGCCATTAAGCACCAAGAGAGTTGTGTAAAGTATGGTTTTAGATTGTAAGGGTATTATATATTTATATCACCCAAAAGGGGAGAATGTTGGGTATAACAATGATACACCAACTAAGTTTGGGTGAATAAATATATAAACCAAGGTTTGGGTGTTTGTAACTTGTAGCTTTAAGCACCAAACTGCTTGTAATTAACTAATTAAGGGTGCGGTTACAAACGGCAATAAAAGGCAGTAAGAGAAACGTAATCTCTCTGCTTGATCTCTGCTTGATTTCTGCTTGCTACTGTTTGTTTGCTACTATTTGCTACAACTGTTTGAATACCTGAACGAAAGGACTACTTCATTGATGTGCTGATATCCTGTGAATACTCAGCGTTGTCTTCAAAAGGAAAGGTATCAGAGGAGAAGATATCTTTACAAGCAGATAAGGATATAGAACTGACTAGTACATGGACTAAGTTACTGAATGGATATATTTGTGAATGACATATGGACTGATTGACAATGTTTAAACTCGAATTGGATTAAACAGCTATTTAAACTACAAACAGTGTTTGTCATCAGTGTGTGTAAACCCTAGGGCCCTTCCTCTCTCATTTGGCTGCCTGGCTTGACTGCTGCTGCACATTCTGTTTTTTGGGGGTTTGTCCCCAAACACTAACAGATTGTGTACACTCTGGAATTCTTCACCAAGTAAGACGGGACAACTAAAAGAGGATGAAGGAAGAAACAAATGTCCCAAAAAGTAAGCCAATAGGAAGACTAAACACCAATTCATGAATATAACTGAATATTTGTCTTGGAAAATAAATTCATAGCAAAAAAAATGTGATTGATGACATAGTGTCCACACATTTTTTGAACCTCAGAACTGTGGGACTTGTTACTTACATGAGAACATTTAAAGTCTATCATTCCCCATTTACCGATTCAAATGATCCAAGTCAAACTCTAACCATAACTGAGAAAATTCTCCCCTCTCCGCTGTCTACCAACTGTTTAACCTTTTCAAAGCATAGTCTACTTGGATTTTAACTGTCAATTTCCCTGTTCTTAACTACCCAATTAATACCGTGCTAGATCTTTAATTGCTCAGTCTAACAAATTCATTTTATTATTGTTTTTCTTTTGGTCCTGTTTTTGCTAGAATTTTCTTTCATCAGTGATGTTCATTTTGTAGCCATCTGGTTGGCTTAATCTCTAAAGCCATTCCATGTTCAGAGTGACCTCTTCAAGTTTTATTCATATCCCAAGTAGTACAAATTATTCCTATTTTATTTAGTTTAAATAAGGTTAAATGAAAATTCCACTTTGTATCAAATACCCTTCTATAAGAGGCTTAAATACATTGTTTTTGTAAAATAATCTGATTAATTACTTGATAAACCACTGTCTCCTCCTTAATTTATTTGCTTGAACTTGTGAGCTTCCTGAATAATTTTTTCTCTAAAACGTTCATTAAAAAACTTAATTATACTTGCACTTAGTTTATTCAACTTTGCAAGCTTGGAATTTTGAACTTTGTCCTTTTCAGACAAATATAATTCAAAGAAGAGATCATTACGGCTCATTACTAGATAATCCATCAAGTTACTGTCCCCAGCTTTTTGGCAAATACCACTGATACAGAGACTGCTTCATCTGTCAAGATCTGCCAGAAATGTTTTACATCCATAAGATCCTTCTCAATCATTTTATACAAGAGGCCTTTTAGTACCTAAGCTGCAAGCTTGACTAGCTAATAGTTGCCTTAAATTATTATTTCTTTCAGACATATCTGATATATCTTCTTTTATCAAAGTAAATGACTTCTCTTATTCTAGTTTCAATTCCTGACTGAATTTTTTTTTTAATGTTTGGTTGGGTTGGAATCTTTTTCTCAAAAACAACCTGATTAAAAACTATCAAACTTTTTGGTTTCATCCTCTTCTTGTCCAACAGAGAAGTTTTGTCAATGGCTTGGTTTGAACACTTTCGTATTCCTTCCTTCCTTCCTTCCTTCCTTCCTTCCCTCCCTCCCTCCCTCTCTCCCTCCCTCCCTCCCCCCTGAAACTTATCTCCTGAACGTTTTGCATTTCTTAATTATTTTGGAGAGGAATTTAGTTCTATTAAAAGTTGAGAATGGCTAAAAATGTTGAGCTCGAGAAAGAGCAAAGATTTCAGGGCCAATCCTGTTTTAATACGGGCATACCAGTTTTCTCTAATTATTCTGGAAATCTCTACAAATCTCAGATAGCAACAGCTAAGTTACTCAATCAGCAACAACTATGCAGTAAGTAACATTACTTACTGAAAAGTTTATTTTGTTTTTTGCTTCCTGTGCAGTTCTGATCAATATTCTTCCCAGATATTTGTGTACTATGCATGCTAATTTGGATTAAATTTGTGATACTCATATTAAAGTTCCCTCATTATAGTTTCTAAAGCTGAAAAATAAAAAGATGAGTTTCAGTTCATTGCACTGAGCTCAGCTCAAACACGGTTGTCACAAGTGTGACAAGTCTTTAAAAAAAATATCTTCCCAGAAGAGATCTATCAAGATATTTTCCTTAATGGCTTGGAGCAGGGCTCTCCAACCTTGGCCACTTTAAGACTTGTGGACTTCAACTGCTAGAATTCCTCAGCCAACTTTGCTTTGCTTAGCTGGCTGAGGAATTCTGGGAGTTGAAGTCCACAAGTCTTAAAGTGGCCAAAGTTGGAGAGCCCTGGCTTGGAGAGTTTCCTCACAAAGGCCTATTTCTCAAGCCCTTATCTTACACTATTCTTGGATGTAAAAAAGAAAAAAGGAATTGCTCCGGTATTGGCCATGCCACTGAGGAATGTCAAAGTCTCCAATCTGTTATGCTTGGCACATGCACAATAACCTTTAGGAAGGATCCCTTGATTCTGATGTGGTCTTGCTGTCATGCCGATGTGGTTTTCCTGCTTTTATTTACTGGGAAATGGCTGAGATCTAACAAGGCAGGAGAGCCGAACCGAGAAGAGGGAAACAGTTAATGCCTTTGATTCACATTCAGACAACTTAGAATAAATCCCTCAAGGAAATAACCTGACGTGGAAAGATATGGAGTGTTTCCCTAGAGCAGGAATTAGGTTTTTATTTGGGCAGGAACAGCAACATCTCTGCCGGCTTCTGCACATCCATGACAAAAAGGCCATCCCTTAAGCCAAAGTAAGGTCAAATGATGGTCCAGCAGCATCAATAATGCATCAAGCACAGAAAAGGCTGCATCTAGCTACAAGTCACCCAGGCAGTATGTTACAATAAGGGCATTCGAACGGAAAGACAGGAGAGGAGACACTGGCATCTTTCTCTTTCTCTTTTCTTTTTTTGAATAGCAAATGACATATACCAAGTGCAGACCATCCACCACAGGACAGTAATAACTCTTCTGTTAGCCAAAGCACAAAAGAGTCTTCTGTGATCATTGTGAAAGCCTTTCAGCAGCAGCACTTTGCTTTCTATGTGGCATTTTAATAACACTACAGTAAAATATGAAGAATGACGAGGAAGAGAAAGAAAAGAGATATGTGCTCAGTAGACTCACGGAGCCCTCCCCACCCCCGACTCCTAAGCTATGTTCCTGCAGCTTCCCCTTCATGCCTTGCAAGGCAATCTTTAAAGCCCTGAGTTTGCTGGACTGTTGTGCACATATCTGTCAGCTCCACTAGATACACCAACACAGGAAATCAACTCCGTTGGAAAGATAAAACAACCTCTGTTGAAATTGGCTGCAGTAACAGAATTTTACATGTCTGGTTGTGCTGTACCTCCTCTCCCTTCTTATACTCTAGTAAAATTGGGGAGGTGTCTGTCTCAGATTAATCTAATTGTTTGAGAAAATAATTGTCTACATAACATTCCAGAAAATCATCACCTGTGCTGAGTTCCTGTAGCTTCTGAAACTGCACATACTCAGACGTCAATTGCTCTATTTTCTTTTGGCTGATGGGGGCTGGATCAGTGGCTAATATGATCCTTTGGAGATGAGGATATCTGGAGAAGATTGAAGAACACTAGTGCATATAGTGTTAACCATACCAATTTGGGATTTGGGAACCATTTATATTCTTGGAGAAGGAGCTACAACAAGTTTAGAAGGCTCACCAGATTATAAATTGGCATGCCAACCATCAGCTTCTGCCATCTTCCACAAATACATGTAAGCCTCAAAAAGGTACCAAAAACTTTATTTGAAGATGAAAGACGGGTAGCTGCTGACCCCTGCTTTGTTTGGAAGGATGCCCACTTTTCCAGCAAAAGGATTTTGGCAAACACAATGTAAACAGATGTGTGTGAAACATTGTTTTTTTCTGTTTCTTCCCTCACGGAAGTCCCAGCAGATATATACATACATATATACATATCTTCTCTCAGAATGCCAATGTGCATTCCAGTCCCAAAGAATCAGGAGGCCATCTCTTGGGCAGTATAATTGATATGAGATCCCAGGAATGTGAAAATTCTCATTGATTTTAAAGAAATACTAACAACAAACCTATCTGTCTATTATGGGTCCCATCGTTTAAAGAATGTCATCTTGCCGGGCCCAGGAAGACTTTTTTCTGTTGTGGCTCCTGCCCCTTGGAACATCATCCCCCCGAAGATTAGGTAGGCCCCAATCCTGCTGGCCTTTTGAAAGAACATGGCTCTGTTCCTGAGCATAAGAACTAGAGTGTCACTAATGACCATGAATTTATGCTGATGGCTGGTTGTTGTTTAATCTCAGCTGCTGATTACAGTACATATGTATATGCATTTTTACAGGTAGGAACCGTGGTGGCGCAATGGTTAGAATGCAGTATTGCAGACTGACTCTGCCTACAGCCAGGAGTTCGATCCTGACCAGCTCAAGGTTGATTCAGCCTTCCATCCTTCTGAGGTTGGTAAATGTGGAGCCAGATTGTTGGGGGCAAAATGCTGACATTTCTAAATGGCTCAGAGAGTGCTGTAAAGCACTATGCAGTGGTATATAAGTAAAAATGTGGTATATAAGTCTATTTATTTTATGGCTTTAATTGCTGTTAATCCCATAAGGAGATGGGCGGCCATATAAATTGAATTAAATAAACAAACAAAAATCTGAATATGCATACAGTAATATGATACATACGACAAGACAAACTATAGATAGACAAACGTAATTATTGTTCCCTAGCTGCACTTTCATTGATCCACATGAATTAAAACGCCTACTTCCAAACCTAAATGAGAAGTTTTGAAACTATTATAGATCTTAACCCTAGGAAACATCTCAGTCCTGGTTACTGGACCTTTCAGAAGTTAAAGGACCTTGCATAAGTTAAAGCTACCACATAATCAAGTTTCCTCCATGCTCAATGTTTGCAAAACCAAACAAACAAATAATTTCTACTGTGCTTTTTCATAATTTATCTTACTTAGTCCAACTAAACACAAATTTAAAAACAGCAAAGGTTGAAAAAAGAATGAGAAACAGACAAGCCTTCTCTGCTGTAGTGTCAGCTCTCTGGAATATCCTAGGAACCCCCAGGGTGAGGTTAGCCCCCACCTATCGATCCTTCCAGAAGGGTCTGGAGACTTGGCTCTGACGGTTGACCTAGGAACCCAGTAGGGGAGTACATCACTGGAGGTGACTACTGGACTAATTTGCTGACCACTGTTGGGGTTCGCCGGCAGCCTGTGCAGACGGCAGCGGAATTGGGACAGTGGGGAAGAAAGGAGATCAGTCCAGGAGTCTGGAGAGGACTCGGACAAGGGTCCTGTATCCGATGCAGAGATGGGGCCAGGACCAACTGAGAATGAGGTGCTGCCTCTGGAGCCTTCAGAGTCTGGCAGCAGGGAAGCAGAGGACCCAGGGGAGCCTGTTCCCAGCAGCTGAAACAAAAGGAGCGACTCAGGAGTAAGGCTGGGAGGTGATTGCCCCTCCCATAAGGTATAAAGGACAGGCAAAGATGACAAAACTTTTGCAGGAAGCAAAGTCGTTCATTCGGTTCAGATTCATTCTTGAAGCACTTTGTACTTCGGTTGGTTTTTGTTTTTTTCTAGTTCATTGGACACTTCTGTTATTGGCAGCACTTCACAGGAAAGAAAGGTGGGTGCTTATCTTGAGGGACTGTTTGAGATCCATTACTGGCTGGGAATGAAAATAATTCCCAGCGTTGCAATAAAACAAGACTTGTTTTTAAAGTAAGCGTGTGCGTAATTACAGTCTTGGAAGCCTTGGTCAGAACAACCACCACTTCCCCCCAGCTCTTCCTGTGTCCTCTCTGTCTATCTTTTTAAATTTCATATTACTTACAGGTAGTTCTCATTTAGTGACCACCTCATTTAGTGACTATATGCAGTTATGACGATGATGAAGAAGCAACTTTATGATCAATCCTTGTACTTACAACTTTTGCAGGTCTAGGAAGCAAAGCAAAGCTGAAGTAAGATCATAAGCATAGTTGTGACCACTTCACTTAATGGCCAGGTTGCAGGTCCTAACTATGGTCGCTAAATGAGGACTTCAAGAAATATTCAGAAGATTAGTTTTTACATTAACAGAGAAACCAATTCTGTCTTTTGTTATGACAGAATTATGAATACTGAAAACCAGTATTGTGCAATATGCAGAAAATATATACTCCCATCCTAAGATTACCCCAAAGCCTAATACTGATGTATTTTATGGGCCCTAAGAGGTTCCTCTGAGTAGCACAGGGTTATCCTAAATGATCAAAATAAACAATGACATACTGGTCTTACTACATCTCAACAGCTATGCCCATGTATTTTAGGTGAACATATTGAGACCATTATTAAGATGCAATTCTTACTTTTTCCAAAGTCTTTGGCACAAGTATCAAATATAAAAAAATGGGAATAATTTTAAAAACTTCCACTTCAGAGCACTGCAATTTATTTTCTATACCCTTGGTTTCCCTAGTTTAGCAGGGGGAGTGGAAAACCTGACTTACATTTTTAGGTGTTTTAAAAATACCCGGGCCTGGAATATTCACAATTTTTGTGGGGAGAAGCACAAAAAGGATTGTCAGTTTCCTGTAGTCAAACATAAACGATTCAAACAATACTAATTTTAGCAGTTACTTCCTACTGCCTGCTGTTAACAAGTTAGTTGTTTGCGGGCCCTTTTTATAATGTTTATTCCTGTGAATGAATTTGCAGGCTAAGTTAAGCACTGCCTTTCCTTCTTTCCAATTATTTTTAACTGTACAATCTCCTTTTTGGCTTTCTACTACTGAAAGATTATAAGTAGATCTTTACTGGTGTGACAAAGATATCCATAGGGCTCTTAGTTATTACTGTACTGTATCCTTTAAATGGACATTTAAGGAAGTGCAGAATTCTAGAAGAACCACCCCCGATCTGGTGTACTTCAGAAGTTTGAGGTCTGGAATTCTCAGAATTCCTAGCTAGCATGACAAACTGGGAGATGATGTTTTGAAATGCAAAGTAGCCTTCCTCAAGTTATCTTGAATTAAAATCTGAAGTACCTAATGTCTTAAAATATAGATGAAATATTGGATAATCCCATTGTCCTATTATTGCAAAAACACTTAGAACCCCTGAGGTATCTTGATACTTACCAAAGTCTGCAATATATAAATTCCACAGTTGTTTGGATCAGTGGCCAGATTTAGAATTTTCAGAGTATGTCTTGGCTGGTCTTCTGGGGAGAATTTACTGTTTACAAAATAGTTGGGAGGCTAGATGTAACTAGCCACAAAACACCCATTTACCAAGAAGCAAACCGGTAAAACTGTCCACTTCTATCCTTTATGTTCAGAATACCCCTAACTACCTTATACTTTTGCCTGTTTCTAGAGAGGTGGGCAAATACTTGATTCCAGCTAGCAACCACATTTATTTTCTAAGATTACTTACGGAGCCTATCTGGAACCTAGAAGCATTTTTAAGAATAATAATTGAGAATAGTGTCACCTCCCTATTTTTTTTAAATTAAAAGGATATTTTAAAAGTTAGATGGAGCCTGTTAAATGCCAAAAATGAGCCAAAAGGCACACATTAGTGCCCAGAGCATTATAGTCTATCTCTGAGACACAGAAAAGCAACTGTGTCAAATGAAAGATAATTGAAACATTAAGCGTGATAGCCAAAAATAAGATAATTGTAAAATATTTTTACTTAGCAGCCACCATTTCTACTTGTTCTTAGTTTATATTTAATAACTAAACATAAATATTAAATCCATATGTTATATACCTATATAACTATTATATCCATCCTTCCTTTTTTTGTAGAGTTCAAGGCAGTTTCCAAAAGATTCTCCTTTTATTTTGACAGTAACAATCCTTCAAGATAAAGTTGGCTGAAGAAAGTGACTTTCACTCAGTGAAATCTTGCAAAATCCGTAATTTCCATACTATAGGAGTGCAAGGCATGAACCAGATGATGCTGTTAACATGGCTCTGCATTACATCCTACAACACCTTGAATCTCCAAATACCTACGCAAGGGTCCTCTTTGTACACTTCAGTTCAGCATTCAATACCATCATTCCAGACACTCTTCTAAGTAAATTAAACCAACTAGAGGTACCTGAACATACTTGTAAGTGGACCATAAGCTTCCTAACAGACAGGAAGCAACAGGTGAAGCTAGGCGGAATCACATCCTATACCTGTACAATCAGCCCAAGGCTGTGTGCTATCTCCACTTCTCTTCTCCCTATATACCAATGACTGCATCTCAAACGATCCATCTGTTAAAATACTGAAGTTTGCTGATGACACAACAGTGATTGGTCTCATTCGAGTCAACGATGAATCTGCATACAGACAGGAGGTTATACAACTTGCCTCGTGGTGTCACTTGGAACAATTTGGAACTGAACACACTCAAAACTGTAGAAATAGTGGTAGACTTTAGAAGAAACCCTCCCATACTACCACCTCTTACAATACTAGACAACACAGTATCAACAGTAGAGACCTTCAAATTTCTATGTTCTACTATATCATATGAGCTAAAATGGACACTTAACATCAAAAACGTCATCAAAAAAGCACAACAAAGAATGTTCTTTCTGCACCAACTCAGAAAGCTCAAACTGCCCAAGAAGCTGCTGATCCAGTTCTACAGAGG